>NC_090275.1:67231084-67531084 GCF_040414725.1 Anabrus simplex | reverse complement strand
ATAATGTGTGCAATGGTTTCGGTCTCGCTGCAGTACGTCTGAATGTACATTCCGGACAAATGTCTGTATAACTAGACAGAGAACCTTGAGGAATTTGGAAAGGAATCACAATCCAAGGAGAGGAAATCAAAACCTTGAGGTTTGCCGATGATATCTGTTATTTCATCTGAGAATGCAGAAGATCTCGAGAAGTTGCTGAATGGTGTCGACGAAGTCTTGGGTATGGAGTACAAGATGAAAATAAATAAGTCCAAAACAAAAGTAATGGAGTGCAGTGAAACGAAGTCAGGTGATGCAGGAAATATTTATTTATTTTTATTTATTAATGTCTTTCTGTGCCGCCTCTGTGGTGTAGTGGTTAGCGTGATTAGCTGCCACCCCCGGAGGTCCGGGTTCGATTCCCGGCTCTGCCACGAAATTTGAAAAGTGGTACGAGGGCTGGAACGGGGTCCACTCAGCCTCGGGAGGTCAACTGAGTAGAGGTGGGTTCGATTTCCACCTCAGCCATCCTCGAAGTGGTTTTCCGTGGTTTCCCACTTCACCTTCAGGCGAATGCCGGGATGGTACCTAACTGAAGGCCACGGCCGCTTCCTTCCCTCATCCTTGCCTATCCCTTCCAATCTTCCCATCCCCCTACAAGGCCCCTGTTCACCATAGCAGGTGAGGCCGCCTGGGGAGGTACTGGTCATACTCCCCAGTTGTATCCCCCGACCAAGAGTCTGGAGCTCCAGGACACTGCCCTTGTGACGGTAGAGGTGGGATCCCTCGCTGAGTCCGAGGGAAAAAGCCGAACCTGGAGGGTAAACAGATGATGATGATGATGAATGTCTTTCTGTACATGGCGGGGCTCAGGCTATGAAGCCTGCTATTATGCCAAACCATATAATTATGCACCTGCATAAACATAATATACTGAACATTATAACTACTTAAAAAATAAGTTAATTATAATTTAAAGTTAATGTGAAATGTAATTTGTATGAAATGTAAAGCATCATAAACATCATTTTAACATTTTAAAATTAATTTATAATATTTACTATTATTAAAGCTATATCTCGAAAAATATAAACTATAATGTTTCTAACCTTACATTGACATTTTATTCATTTAACTTAATAATCTAAAATTTAAGGGTACTTCTAAGAGTAAATCAATCTGAGTGTAGGTAAAATTTCCAGCACATTCTTCTGAATAGCTTTAGGTTGCTTATGTCTCTAAGATTAAGAAATGAAATCTTAAAGGAAGTAGATGTATATTTTTACTTGGGTAGTAAAATAATTAACCATGTGAGAAATAAGGAGGACATGAAATGCAAACTACTGTATAAGTAAGCAATACCTTTCTTAAGAAAAGAAATTTGCTCACTTCGAACATTGATATAGGAATTAGAAAAAATGTTTTGAAGATTTGTGTTTGGTGTTCGGTAATGTATGGGACTGAAACATGTACGATAACTAGCTCCGAAAGAAGGAGAACAGAATATTTTGAAATGTGGTGTTACAGAAGAATGCTGAAGGTGAGATGGATAGATCGAATCACAAATGAAGAGAAACTGAATTGAGTTGGTGAGAGGAGAAAGATTTGGCTAAATTTGACGAGAAGGAGAGATAGATTGATAGGGCACATCTCAAGACATCCAGGTCTCGTTCAGTTAGTTTTTGAGGGAAGAGTAGGTGGTAAGAACGGTAGAGGTAGACCAAGTTATGAATATGACAAGCAGATTAGAGCAGAGGTAAAATGTAGTAGAAGTTACGTAGAAATGAAAAGGTTAGCACAGGATAGGGTGGCATGGTGAGCTGCATCAAACCAGTATGTGGACTGATGACGCGAACAACATTTATTTATTTATTTATTTATTTATTTATTTATTTATTTATTTATTTATTTATTTATTTATTTATTTATTTATTTATTTATTTATTTATTTATTTTCCTCTCATAAGTGCCTACAAACTTTGTCAGCTGACATCTGACTTCACTAGAAGAAATGATATATATTTTCCGTACACTTGCCTGGAATCGAATTGCGTACAATATCGTTGACAACTAGATTTCTGTAGACCACTGTTTCAGAGATTCTCAAGCTATATCACTTGAAATTCAGTAGAGCGAATGAAAAGAAATAGTAAGGGAAGATTCACGTTCAAATCTTACAGTGGCAGAGCAGAAATGGAGTATACGGATATCTAGAGTGTTGCATTTCACTTTGGTTGTGTCTGTAGCAGCTTTCACTGTACCGCACGAGTGAGTCTGAAGGAATGTCATTCTTAGCACTAGCTGGCAAGTGGCTGGAATCTGGTCGTATAAATTCTGCTAGTGACATCTTTAATTGCAATTTAATATCAGATATTTCTACAAGAAAAAAGAACACGGAGGTTTTTCAATCATATCATAACGCCTGTATTACGAGGGTGATCCAATAAATACGATAATAATATTGTAAACGTACAGGAACTGCCTTGCCGTGGCACTAAAGGCATACTCAGTTCGCCAGACAGAACATGGGATCAGTTCCCGGCCATGAAAGTAAAAAAAAAAAGTAGAAATGAGATTTTAACTTCTGAAGGGGCTTTTCGCAGGACACATGCTTTATACAAGACGATAAACATCCCGAGGGAAGCTAAACTAAGACACTACAATGCAGTAATCAAAACTCTGTGTGTGTGTGTGTGTGTGTGTGTGTGTGTGTGTGTGTGTGTGTGTGTGTGTGTGTGTGTGTGTGTGTGTGTGTGTGTGTGTGTGTGTGTGTGTGTGTGTGTGTGTGTGTGTGTGTGTGTGTGTGTGTGTGTGTGTGTGTGTGTGTGTGTGTGTGTGTGTGTGTGTGTGTGTGTGTGTGTGTGTGTGTGTGTCCGAATGATAGGAATGTCGGGACTAAGAAAGCCGAGAAATTTGAGAGAGGGATCCTCCGCAAGATAATGGGTCCAAAAATCGTGGATGGCCAGTATAGGTTACGAGGAAGAAGGGGGGGGGGGCAATATGACCAAAATATCTGAGTTGTTTTTGATTGATAAGGATCGACAGTCTTGTTCTGATGTCGAGCTGTTGTAGGATCGATTCATTAGTACGGTGTGCTGTCCACGGTATTCGCAGTAATCTCCTATAGCACCACATTTCTAGAGCTTCAATCCTGCGGCGATCCGCCATCTTCATCGTCCAAGTTTCTGCTGCATAGGTCGCGATGAAAATCACACATGAAAGTGTTAGTCGCTTAGCAACCTGCTAAACACAATGAACTGCGGGTTAGAGTATGCCTTCGCCTGCAATTATTGGAGAGATAATTTAATGATTTGATTTTATGATTATTCAAAATTGGCTGATCATAGAGACCTATCAATGTCTCATGATTCACCGGAAAGTAATTCCGGAAAGAAAGAACAAAAATGAAGGAAATCGTTCCAGTAGAACGGACGGACGGATTCGCCAAAACTGTTTTTAGTAAAATCTTTTAATATATACATAACTAGCGTATGGCCTCTGGAGAGATGGTGGTGGTGGTGATTATTGTTTTAAGAGGAAGTACAACTAGGCAACCATCCTCCCTCTGGAGAGACTTGCTGCAGATCTTACGATTTGACGCCCGTGGACAAACTGCTGATCTGTAAGAATGAAGCTCTGCCTGGGACGAATTATAATGCTGAACATGGCACACAATTCATCCCACGAGCCTGAGGAATTAACCAATCAACCGCTCAAAATGGCGGATCGTATTCTTTCTCCCTCCGCCCGTCGCCTTCGAGCACTGTGATAAAATTTCTGCGGAAATTTCGATGGGCCATTCAAAACAAAAGGCGTGGAATGCTCACTACAGGTTTGTGCTGATCCATTATAATGCACGCCCACATACGGCTCGGCGCTCAGCAACTGTTCTGGAGGAGTTCAGCTGGGAGATGTTTAATCATCCACCGTTCAGTCCTAATCTTGCTCCCAGTGATTTTTACCTTTTCTTGCACCTCAAGAAATTCCTGTCCCCCTGTCAGCATTTTCACACAGACGAAGAGTTGAAGACGAATGTCACACGCCGGTCCCATTCCCAGGCGGCAGAGTACTACGACACCGACATACAAACGTTGATCCACGATATGACAAGTGTCTCAATTCTGGTGGTGATTATGTCGAAAAAATAGCTCCAACATTGCTGTATCGCGTGCCAGTGAAGTTTTCATGTAACTATGTTGTCTTTTTTTTAAAGGAAAACTTACTTTTTGGATGGCCCTCGTAACAAAAACTTCCTTCAGCTTCTCCCAGTTATTTTTGGGGTCGCTGGACCAGATGCCCTTCCTCACGCCACGTGATTCTTGAGATGAAAATGTCTACTCAGCATCGATCAGGATTCGAATCTTGGCCTTCTGAGCAGGAAGCCGGCAGCCAAACCACTGAGATAATCACGCTCCCATACATCTTTTCTATTGCCCCAAGTTTTTTATTTTTTAAATGTTGACAATTGGCTTTACGTCGCACCGTCACAGTCGGATAGAAAATGAGTTGGAAGGAAGCGGCCGTGTCGTTAGTTAAGGTACAGCCCCAGCATTTGCCTGGTGTGAAAATGGGAAACCACGGAAAACCATCTTCAGGACTGCCGACAGTGGGATTCGAACCCACTATGTCACGAATGCAAGCTTACAGCTGCGCGCCCCCCAAGTATTTTATTGTGACGTGTGTGGATACAGCAGGGAGTTGACCTCGTGACTGGATGTTTCAGATGTGCACAAAGTCGAGGAATAAGTCCACATATCTCCAAGAAATTAGGTTGTTTACTGATCCTCAATCAACAAGGGTTTTTGAAGCTCCCTACAATTTACAAATAGTTCAATTACTAAAAGGTCAGGCAAAACCGGTGGAGGACAGTACGAATCATTATCTCATAAGCATTTTCCTTTGTTACTCGATTTCACAGCAAAGATTATGGCTATTTTTATTTCTGCAAACATCTTTCTTCAAAGATGAACCAGGTTGAAGACAATGGGCGTACATGCATAACAGACGCTCATCTAATGTCAGCTTTACGTCTTTGTACGAACATCATTCTTCTTCGTAATATACAGGGTGGTCCGAAAGAACGTGAGTGTTAGAGGCTTGGTCATACTGATAAATAATTTTAAAAATATTTCGAAACCTCGCGCCGCTGTGATTTTATCAGCTGCTGAAATTAGCCAATTAGATCGCTTCACAGGCGAATTCGAAGGGGGTTTGCGCGGAATTGTGGGTAATCTGTCCTTGAATTAAGGCCACCACACATAGAAAACTAAGCTAAGCTAACCTAAGCTACGCTTCGAAATAAATCGCTCCACAGAAGTTACATGGAACGGCACACACAGACTGATATGCTAAACTCCGCTAACCTAAGCAATACCAAGCTAACTTTTATAGATCGCCAAGGAGGCGATTTTCGTAGTTGTAGCTGGATTCGCTCATGCGCACGATCACTTTTTTTTGCCCGGCATTTAACAAACAGTCGTTTCATCTGGGTGGGTTTCGCGATTTACCTCAATACAACAGCTATTATATTGCTCGATTGTTTCTGTGTTTGTTAATTGCCGGGCTGAGTGGCTCAGACTGTTAAGGCGCTGGCCTTCTAACCCCAATTTGGCAGGTTCGATCCTGGCTCAGTCCGGTGGTATTTGAAGGTGCTCAAATACGACAGCCCCGTGTCGGTAGATTTACTGGCACGTAAAAGAACTCCTGCGGGACTAAATTCCGGCACCTCGGCATCTCAGAAGATCTTAAAAAAGTAGTTAGTGGGACGTATAACAAATAACATTATTATTGTTTGTTAATTACAGTATCATGAAAGGCAGACGAAAGGAAGAAAGTTATTGAAGAGATACAAAAATATACTTGTATGGCAAATTATTAAAGATAACTACGAAAGACAACTGTTGGCAAAAAATAAACGAAATGGCGTATGGCTTTTAGTGCCGGGAGTGTCCGAGGACATGTTCGGTTCGCCAGGTGTTTTGATTTGACACCCGCAGGCGACCTGCGCGTCGTGATGAGGATGAAATTATGATGAAAGCGACACCTACACCCAGTCCCCGTGCCAGCGAAATTAACCAATGATGGTTAAAATTCACGACCTTGCCGGGAATCGAACCCGTGTGACCAAAGGCCAGCACGCTAACAATTTGGCCCTGGAGCCGACAAGAAATAGATTAAACTCTGGAAACTGATTGTACGTGTCATTTATTGCTTTTACATACATTTTTACCGTACATTCTATAATTTTGCGTGAGTGTCCGTGGCTCAGGCGACAGCGCGCCAGTCTCTCACCGCTGGGTTCCGCGGTTCAAATCCCGGTCACTCCATGTGAGATTTTTGCTGGACAAAGCGGAGGCGGGACAGGTTTTTCTCCGGGGTACTCCGGTTTTCCCTGTTATATTTTATTCCAGCAACACTCTCCAATATAATTTCATTGCATCTGTAATTCATTAATCATTGCCCCAGAGGAGTGCGACAGGCTTCGGCAGCCCGCACAATTCCTATCCTTGCCGCTAGATGGGGGCTTCATTCATTCCATTCCTGACCGGGTCGAATGACTGGAAACAGGCTGTAGATTTTCATTTCATTCTATAATTTTGGGTACTTCATATTCATTATTTTAACATCACCCTCAGTGATAGGGGGAAGTTAATGAAACTGTTCCGGATTTAGATGAAAATAATTTTTAATTCTTTACTATTTCCATGCAATGCTTGAATCAAATGATGAGATTCGCCATGAATTATTATCCTTCGAATTTCACGTATACTGAATCTGCTTCTCTTTCTTCTTTTTTCCACGACAGCGGCTAATAAAAATGTTCCTATCTATTGATCTGCCATCTTTAAACGGCTGCCTAGCATAGTTTAGCTTTTTATTTGTGACAGCACAACATACCAGGGCGAATCAAAAAGTTACACTTCCAAGTTATAGCCATTTATGAAACCACCTACACATAGGCAACACGTCGTTCACCGAGATCCTTTTCTAGTTTACCGAACAGATGATAACCGCATTGTGCTAAGTCAGGACTGTATGGAGGATGTTGGCGTACCTCCCACTAGAATCGCTGCAGCAGTCCGGACGTTTGACCGGCCCTGTGAGATGTTCCGCCAACTCCACCGGTGGTTTCAGCCGGTGTCACCGTAGTGTACTTGCTAATGTGCGATCCTCTCAGCTCGAAGGTCTGTATTCAAAATCCTCTCCGGGGCGAAGTTTCATTCTCTGACTGGTGCTCTCATGTCGGTGTTAAGCCACGTACGTATTTAGCAACATCGCCCCGCAAAGCGAACTGATTGGCTAACTTCAGCAGCTGAAGTGCGACATATCGAATTATTTTTCCCAAATTATTTATCAGTATGACCAACCCACCAACGCGCATACACCCGGTTCACATTGTTTCCGACCATCCTGTAAATACACTTACCTACCGAGCAAGTTGGTCGTGTGGTTAGGGGCACGCAAATGTGGGTTTTCATTCGAAAGATAGTGGGTTCAAACCCCACTGTCGGCAGCCCTGAAGATGGTTTTCTGTGGTTTCCAATTTTCACGCCAGACAAATGCTGGGACGGTACATTAAATTAGTCCACTACCGCTTCCTTCCAGCTCCTAGCCATTTTCTATCCCACTGTGTCGGTGCGACGTAAAGCCAATAGTAAAAAAAAAAAAAAAAGCTTGGGGTAATAGTAAAGACGTATGGGAGCGTGATTAGCTCAGTAGTGATATAGCTGTTGGCTTCCCACTCAGAAGGCCGAGATTCGAATCCTGATCGATGCTGAGCGTCTCAAGAATCACACGGCGTGAGGAAGGGAATCTGGACTTAAAAATCCCGGCCTAAACTAAAATGGGCCAGGGTTGCTCCAACGACCCCAAAAATAACTGGGAGAAGCTTAAGGCAATTCTTTTTGTTACCTAAGACCTATTTATGTCGGTGAGACGTAAAGCAAATAGACTTGATTAAAATCTCCGATCAGGCTGAGAATCGAACCCGAGACCCCTGAACCCAAGGCCTCAACGCTGACCATTCAGCCAAGGAGTTCCCAGCCACCTGTAAAAGAGTACATTGTAGTCAGCTCCACGTAGCAGATACATCTACCATGTCGACCTGATGCTTACTGAGAGCTCGGTCAGCTGTATGTTTTTTGTGAAGATCAATCAAGCTTCGTAGTGAACTCAAAATGGCCCGGCCCCGGGGTGTAGGGGGCAACGAGTCCGTCTGTCACGCGGCGGCCCCGGGTTTGATTCCCGGCCGGGCCAGGAGCTTTTTATTGTAATGATTAATATCTCTGGCCTGGGGACTGGGTCTTTGTGACGTTCTTAATCTTCCTTTCCTCACACACAACATTCCACACTACCGCCATTCCAATTACTGTACATGCAGGTTCATGCAATATGGTGCCAGTAGGGGCAAAAGATCCGCATGTGTCGACACCCTTAACAAATAGCTTTTAAACAAAAGAAAAAAGAACTCAAAATGAGTACAAAAAGAAAGAGATCTCCGATTTCTTCGTAGAAAAAGAAAAGACCTATGAACTAGCAGAAAAAACGGAGACTTTTTTTCTATTTGCTTTACGTAAATCTGAACTAGGCAGGGGCGTAGCCAAGGGAGGGGGCTTACTTGGGGGGGGGGGTTAGACCCCTCTGGAAATTTTACAAAAAATGAACAGAAACTGACAATAAACAATAAACAAAATAAACATTCGGAGACATAGTTGTAGAACTAAAAGCCCTGTTGAATCTATTTTGACTGGGCGAGTTAACCGTGCGGTTAGGGGTGCGCAGCTGTGAGCTTGCATCCGGGAGATAGTGGGCTCCAACCCCACTGTGGGCAGCCCTGAAGATGGTTTTCTTTGGTATCCCATTTTCACACTCGCCATAAGACCTATCTGTGTCGGTGCGACGTAAAGCAAATAGTAAAAATAGTAAAAAGGAGCCTATTTTTTAAGAAGCCCCGAAAGTTGGACTTGAGATTCTAAGCAGAACATACCATTCGCTCTAAAATTGTTGACCTTGATCGTATTGTTCTTATTCTGTACCGTATTTTAATGTAAGATGTTGTAGTGTACTGCAATAATAATAATAATAATAATAATAATGTTATTGGCTTTACGTCCGACTAACTATTTTTTACGGTTTTTGTAGACACTGAGGTGCCGAAATTTTGTACCGCAGGAGTTCTTTTACGTGCCAGTAAAGCTACCTACACAAGGCTAACGTATTTGAGCACCTTCAAATACCACCGGGCTGAGCCAGGATCGAACCTGCCAAGTTGGGGTCTGAAGGCCAGCGCCTTAACCGTCTGAGCCACTCAACCCGGCTAATTTGAATATCAACATAATTCATTTGTATTAGTGTCCTTACAATGAATGACAACTCTTACATGCACGCACTACACGTGTATAAGCACCTTAATTGTGTTCTATCATAATTTTGTTACTCCAGTGTAACCCCTCCCCGCCGGCCGATCCTGGCTACGCTACTGGAACTAGGAGTCTCTCCTGTCGTTTATGTATCCTCGGATGCTACCAACCCAAGCTATGTCAAAAACATGTTGCTTGTAAGTTCCTAACTATGCCTGTGGAGTATTCTGTATACTATATCTCCAGTAGAGTCCGCCCATGCCTGTCTTAAAAAATATATACAAAACAATAATAATAAAACGAATCAGCAGAGATGTTTCCTGAAAACACAGAACCACTGAATTAGAATAAAATGTTTTTGAGCGCTGCAGGTGCTACAGACTCTACTTTCGACGATCGTAAGTAACACCATCTCTATTGAACAAATACCATGAATATTACATTGTAAGTTAGGAGCGCACAGTACGGTGGCTACCTGAACTAATTGACTTTCAGAGCCCCCTGTAACTTTGTAAACTAACGGCTACAGGTAGCTAGGAGCAAGCGCGCGCGCTCTCTCTCTCGATATTATCAGCAGGAGACTGCGGAACGGAACAGATGGCCTTGGCTCACTACAATCAGCTCAGCGGTAATGAGACAGTATTCTCCATTCGATTTTGTAGTAATATTCGAACATGGAAGTCCATACCTTACAAATAACAGGCTATCTCGAGGTAGATGGATATCTTCTTAATAGTAGTAATAACGCCTTATCTTCTCTCTGCTCTTTTTCCACGTCGTTGCCTATCTTCCTACACTGTTCTTTTTTTTTCTTTCTTTTGTCTCCCTCCTTTCTGTCTCCCTTTTAATCTTCCATCCCGTCGGCTTATCTCTGTTGTAATCTTCAGTTTATTTTTTAAAGGATTATACAGCGGTGTTATTAAATGTAAAGAGGGTTGAAGAATACCTTCACAATAACTTCCCCAACGAGTTTTATCTTATTTGTGTTTGTCTTCACTCACTTAGTGACTCTATTTGCTGATGTTATCGTCAAGTATGTCGAAGCAGTTGTTGTTTGGCCTGGTGACACTGTTGATAAGACACGTACATTTCTGCAAGGCTTTCCTTTTTATATATGTTTTTAAAATTGCGTCTTCCGATTCCTTCCCTCCCTTGGTTTGATAAGCCTAGAATTTATCTAGATTCTCCGACAAAAGGAAGCAACGCATTATGATATGAAGGGGTTAGAATCAAAGCTAGCCTCGTAAAGTAGGAGTAGTGTGCTGCCTGGAGACTCCGGGTTCTACTCTTAAGCATGTTTATTTATTTATTTATTTATTTATTTATTTATTTATTTATTTATTTATTTATTTATTTATTTATTTATTTATTGCACACTACAGGACTTAGTGTCCCAATTACAGTGGCAACTACGACAGATAAGCTACAATTAACATGGTGAAACTTATATCTAAACTATATTCTACAATTGTATCTAATCTCCTATAATATTGATATAAAATATGAAAGTATTTTTCTAAAGACTAAAGAATCTTATGTTAATGCGGTGGAACAACACACGACAAAATAAAATGATAAAATAAATTAAGCAATACATTATATTGCATAATATTATAGAACTTCACCTTACAATTTCCCCTATTTTTAGGACTTCATACAATTGCGCGATGAAGTTCAGTTACAAACTCACGCAATGTTTGTACACGATCGAATTATTGTCAAATACAAGACTGCACAAGAATTTTCAATACTTTACAAGTTTACCTGTCAAATCACTTGCAATATTTTACAAGTTGAGAACTTTCCAAAAGTCTTGAAAGTGAATTAGAAGATGTTCTTTTCGATCAAAGAATTACCAAGTCTTCGATAGAATTGACCAATGGAATTCGAGTATTAACGGTGCGCGCTCATGCTGGGATTGCTGGGAATCAAAACAACAAAAATGGCTTCGGCCTTCATGACCCAGGGATGGTGTGTGTGTGTGTGTGTTTTTATTGCTACGTAAGAGGCACATCCCTGCCTATATTCAGTGGCCTCCGTAGAGTACTACATTAAAGTTAATCAAACGGCAACGTACGAGGATATTGCAAGGGAAATATCTCAAGAAATTGGACAGCTTTTATATTTAATACCGTACGGTAACCTATAAGCAAACACTGTCAGCAATGATCGATTTATGGCGATCTTCGTATGTTGTTATTTTCTTTCTTTCTTTCTTTCTTTCTTTCTTTCTTTCTTTCTTTCTTTCGTAATCAGTTTACCCTCCAGGGTTGGTTTTTCCCTTGGACTCAGCAAGGGATCCCACCTCTACTGCCTCAAGGGCAGTGTCCTGAAGCGTGAGACATTGCATCGGGGATACAACTGGGGAGGACGACCAGTATCTCGCCCAGGCGGCCTCGCTTGTTAAGCAGAACAGGGGCCTTGTGGGGAAGGTTGGAAAGGATAGACAAGGAAGAGGGAAGGAAGCGGCCGTGGCCTTAAGTTAGGTAACATCCCGGCATTTGCCTGGAGAAGAAGTTGGAAACCACTTCGAGGATGGATGAGGTGGGAATCGAACCCGGGCCCCCGTGGGTGGCAGCTAATCACACTAACCACTACACCACAGAGGCGGACGCTGATAAAAATGTTGAGTGAAACGAAAGACGTTTCCTTTACTTCTTCACAAACATTGCGAGTGGGCGTAACATTATTTTGTACATTTTTGGCAACAAGAAATTACCCAGTTATGATGGTGATCAGTCCAGGAATTTTAATTCTGGTGTGAGGACTAAGACGTCCTTGGGAGAATGGTCAGCGTACTTCCCTTCGGTTCAGAGGGTCACGGGTTAAATTCCCGGCTCTGTCGGGAATATTAATCGCTTCTGATTAATTATTCTGCCTCGGGGACTGGGTGTTTCTGTTTGTCCCAACACTCTCTTCATATTCAGGCAACACACCACACTACGATCCGCGACGGAAACACGCAATGGTGATTATATTCCTCCACGTAAGGTTGGCGTCAGGAAGGCAGTACGGTAGTGAAACAGGGTCAAATACACATGTGCGACGCAGTTTTCACCCGCGGCCCCACAGGTGTGTAGAAAGAGCGGTAGAAAAAGAAGTGAGAACAACCGAGAAGCTGCGGATCCGGTCACGAAATCCAAGCAATACGGTAGAGTTTGTCGGGACTCTGGTATTTACAGGCTGGGCAGGTGAAGGCCCTTGCAGAATTCAGGAGAAGAAAGTCGTAATTTGATGAAATTGCAAAGATCTAACTTCCATGTATAAGATAATTAATTATAAAATTAATGAATCAAATATGTTGCAGTCAATCTCTTTCTAGGCACCTCAGAAACTAAGGCGTCCTAGAAATATCTTTCAAAGGCTAAGAACTCCCCAATTAACAGAGCAATGAGACTTTACAATAATATTCATATCTACGTTGATACTTTTAGTATGACAAAAGCTAAGTATATTCATTTCATCATGTAATACTGTTCTTCTCAATATAATTTAATAGATATGAAGAAATTTTAAAAAGAAGAATTAGTATGAACATTGTAAACCATATTATTCAAGTTATTAGATCCCAAGAGAAATATCATGTTCTAATCATTGTTTTAAGTATTATTTAGTACTGTAATACCGTATTTACGCGAATAATACCCGCCACCGAATAATCCCCGCACCCTAACTTTAGGAAGACTGATTTTGAAAAAAAAAAAAACGCCAACATTCACTCAGATAAAACCCGCACCACAATTTCGTGTCTCAATTTTTTTTAAAAAATATGCGGGTATTATTCGCGTAAATACGGTAATAGTTATATTATCCTTCATGTTTTGTAATGTGACGTGTTCACTGGAAGTAATTTTAAGAATAATTTAGCTAATTTTTAACATCTAAGTAACGATTGTCGTGGACATTGTAATCGAGACTCATGACCTGTTAGGCTTTGTTCACGATAAATAAATATTAAATAAATTAATAATCATCATCACCATCATACACTGAAAGCTAAGCCTTGTCGCTGCAACCATTCTCTTCTCAATCCTGCTGTTCTCTTCACTTCTTATAGTTTTTACATCCCATCAAGTTTCTCACATCCTCGAAGTATATCTTCCTTGGTCTTCCTCTTCCTTTCTTTCCTAATATTTTTCCTTCAAAAGCGTTCATTAGTAAGTCATTATGTCTCAGGATATGACCTACAAGTTTTATCTTCCTTCTTTCTATATCTTTTATCGGTCTCCGTTGTTCATTTGATTTCTTTTAGAACATCTCGATTCGTCTTTTCTTCAGTCCGGCATGTCCTCATCATTTTCCTCCAAATCCACATTTCAGTTGCTTCCGATGAATCTCTTTCCTTTTTTTTCAATAGTCCAGCTCTCACAACCATAAAGCACTGTAGTACACTCCAAACAAAAGATTTTACAAAAATAAATAGATAATTAAATAAATAAATGGTTTATAGAGCCTTCTTTATTAATCGGAGTCCGGCTCCATTGCTACATGGTTAGTATGCTGGCCTTTGGTCACAGGGGTCCGGGGTTCGATTCCCGGCAGGTCTGGAATTTTAACCATAATTGTTTAATTCCCCTGACACGAGGACTGGGTGGATATGCATCTTCATCATCATTTTCATCCTCATCACGACGCGCAGTTCGCCTACGGGAGTCAAATCAAAAGACATGCACCTGGCGAGCCGAAGTCCTCGGACACCTTCCGGCACTAAAAACCATACGCCATTTCATTTTATTATGAATAGGAGCATTATCATGTTGGTATACACAATGGTCATCAGCGAAGTGATTTTCCACGATAGGCGATACGAAAGCATTCAGAATGTGTATGTATACTTCAGCGTTTACAGTGCCATGCAGTTCTACCCGAGTCCAAGCCATGAGAAACATCCCCACACCATAATGCCACCTCCTCCAAACTCCATTGTTGGTACTAGACATTCAGGTAGATAGCGTTCCCGATCAATTCTCCAAACCGAAACCATCCCATCAGATTTCCACAATTTCTTTATAACGTGATTCAAATGACCTGTTTCCACTGTTCCAGTGTCCAGTGGCGTTTCACATTACACCACGCCAGGCGGTGCATTTTATTAAGAGGGGAAATGTTTGGTTTATGGGCAGCTGCTCGAACATGAAATCCTATCTTTTTAATTTCCGACGAAGTCATGTACTTTGCGTAGCACTTTTAGATTCGCCGGAGATTCTTTCTACTGACAACAGGCAGTTTTCTCGCACCACCCTCTTTAATGTTCGATGGTCCCTGGCTATGTGGCCGACCAGATTGTGGTTGCTCTCTGGTCACGCCTGCACGTTTTCACATTAAAATTACATCACTGAGTGTCGATTTGGTCACATTTGTATGGTTATAAATTTCCCTTACATATTTCTTGCTAATGTCGCTAAGATGTTAAAAATTAAATAATTGAAAAGGAGGTTCAACCTATTCAATACTTAAAAGAAGGAAATGCAGTAATCACATTCCTATTTAAATGGGACCGGTTTCGACCTTAGTCCAGGTCATCATCAGCCGTAAAAAGATGTACAATGTTTATGAATATCGGAGGTCAGTTTCACACTTTGATAGGCACAAAGACACGACACCACATTCTGTATGCACAAAGTCACAACACTATCAACTAATATACGAAGATCAAAAATAACTAGATTTGTAGTAGAAAGCCGCCAGCTCCTGGTGTCGTGTCTTTGTGCCTATCAAAGTGTGAAACTGACCTCCGATATTCATAAACATTGTACATCTTTTTACGGCTGATGATGACCTGGACTAAGGTCGAAACCGGTCCCATTTAAATAGGAATGTGATTACTGCATTTCCTTCTTTTAAGTATTGAATAGGTTGAACCTCCTTTTCAATTATTTAATTTTTAACATCAATAATTTCAATACGGAACAATGAAGTTTTTATCTTTAAATGTCGCTAAGCTCACCTGTTGCTGTTCCGCAGTGGCACTGTGCTACTCAAACTACTATTAATACTACTAAATTGTTTTCATTCCTCCCCTGAAGGGGGAAGCGGGCCTTCTAGACGGTGACGCCGTCTCTCAGGCCAGGAGATTTGTATCGGAGAAGGAGATGCGCGGAGAAGGTGAGAGGGTTAGCAGCCGTGGCCACCCCTTTCTCTGCTCGGTTGTTCGCTCCAAGTGCAGAGCAGAGCTGTCGGACCACGGGCCAGCTGTGGCCACCCCGTCCTCTGCTCGGTTGTTCGGTCGGAGTGCAGAGCTTTCGGACCTCGGACCAGCGTGGCCATCCCTCCTCTGCTCGGTTGGTCGGTCGGAGTGCAGAGTAGAGCTGCCTGACCACGGACCAGCGTGGCCACCCCTCCTCTGCTCGGTTGGTCGGTCGGAGTGCAGAGCAGAGCTGTCGGACCACGGGCCAGCCGTGGCCACCCCGTCCTCTGCTCGGTTGTTCGGTCGGAGTGCAGATCTGTCGGACCACGGACCAGCGTGGCTACCCCCTCCTCTACTCGGTTGGTCGGTTGGAGTGCAGAGCTGTTGGACCACGCATCAGCCGTGGCCACCCCTTTCTCTGCTCGGTTGTTCGCTCCAAGTGCAGAGCAGAGCTGTCGGACCACGGGCCAGCTGTGGCCACCCCGTCCTCTGCTCGGTTGTTCGGTCGGAGTGCAGAGCTTTCGGACCTCGGACCAGCGTGGCCATCCCTCCTCTGCTCGGTTGGTCGGTCGGAGTGCAGAGTAGAGCTGCCTGACCACGGACCAGCGTGGCCACCCCTCCTCTGCTCGGTTGGTCGGTCGGAGTGCAGAGCAGAGCTGTCGGACCACGGGCCAGCCGTGGCCACCCCGTCCTCTGCTCGGTTGTTCGGTCGGAGTGCAGATCTGTCGGACCACGGACCAGCGTGGCCACCCCTCCTCTGCTCAGTTGGTCGGTCGGAGTGCAGAGTAGAGCTGTCTGACCACGGACCAGCGTGGCCACCCCTCCTCTGCTCGGTTGGTCGGTCGGAGTGCAAAGCTGTCGGACCACGGACCAGCGTGGCCACCCCTCCTCTGCTCGGCTGGTCGGTCGGAGTGCAGAGCTGTCGGACCACGGACCAGCGTGGCTACCCCCTCCTCTACTCGGTTGTTCGGTCGGAGTGCAGAGCTGTTGGACCACGCATCAGCCGTGGCCACCCCTTCCTCTGCTCGGTTGTTCGCTCCAAGTGCAGAGCAGAGCTGTCGGACCACGAGCCAGCCGTGGCCACCCCGTCCTCTGCTCGGTTGTTCGGTCGGAGTGCAGAGTAGAGCTGCCTGACCACGGACCAGGGTGACCACCCCTCCTCTGCTCGGTTGGTCGGTCGGAGTGCAGAGCTGTCGGACCACGGGCCAGCGTAGTCACCCCTCCTCTGCCAGTGCTATCGGACCACGGACCAGCGTGGCCACCCCTCCTCTGCCAGAGCTGTCGGACCACGGACCAGCGTGGCCACCCCTCCTCTGCTCGGTTGGTCGGTCGGAGTGCAGAGCTGTCGGACCACGGACCAGCGTGGCCACTTGTGGGCCGAGAACTACTCTGCATCCGCCGACCGAGCAACACAAACCTCCTTGCCTCCCTTTATATCCTTACGTTGCGTCACTTGTTGTTTACTAGTGTATAGGAGTGCCCGCATACTTTTCATCAGATAGTGCATGCGTCAACATTATCAAGTGTTTGCCCTAGTTTTTGTTATATTTCTCACAGTTATTGCATTGTAGCAGTCTTGTAACTGTTTAAACATGATCAGCATAGTTCAGTATGTTCTCCAAGAGATAATTTTTATTTCACTTTCAACAGTTTGTGTGTGTGGTACTGCACTTTTTCAAATTAGACTGGCCACAACGTTCGAGAAGTCTCGTCGTTTCCTCGTCGTGACCTTGAATATTTTCGACAACCTTATTGGGGGACGTTTCAACTCCTGCCTTGGGTGTGCACACAACTCGACTGCTGTGTGCGTGATTTCCTTTCTATAAAACAAAATAACTCAATGGCGGTAGAGCCCTGACTTTGACCTACCAAGCGACCGTTGCCCAGCCTAAAGGCCTGCAGATTACGAGGTAACGCATGGTCAGTGCGACGAATCGTCTCGGCCATTACCGTATTCTTGGATTTCTAGACTGAGGTAGCCATCTCACCCTCAGATTGCTTCTCAATTTTAATCACATAGGCTGACTGAACCTCAAAGCAGTCATCAGATCTAGGTAAAATAATCTCTACCCTCGAACACGGGTCCTCGGGATGCGAGGGAAGCACGCTAGTTCTACAACACTGCGCCGGCGGTTTATTTTTGTAACATTTTAACATCGTATGTATTTTCGTCTCACTGGCATCGCGATTCATATTAGGATGAAGTGACATGAAAAATCCTCTTACGCCAGGAGGAGAAAATGTAGCCTAATGCTCAAGTCTGTCACAGAATTTGCACTAGCGGGGCTGAGTGGCTCAGACGGTTAAGGCGCTGGCCTTCTGACCCCAACGTGGCAGGTTTGATCCTGGCTCAGTCCGGTGGTATTTGAAGGTGCTCAAATACGTCAGCCTCGTGCCGATAGATTTACTGGCACATAAAAGAACTCCCGCGGGACTAAATTCTGGCACCTCGGCGTCTCTGAGACCGAAAAAGTAGTTAGTGGGACGTAAAGCAAATAACATTATTATTATTATTATTATTATTATTATTATTATTATTATTATTATTATTATTATTATTATTATTATTAGAATTTGCACCGCATTCATGTTGAAAATATTTCTTAGCAGACCAAGTAGGGTCCACATATTACAGTAGACTACGTAAAACGTAAAATTGAACAATTTCCTCAGGTGTGCCGAAAGTTGAAGGGCTTCGTAGTATGAGTCCTGGATAGCTCTATCAAACTAAGAAACAAATTTCGAAAAGCACTTCCGGCCTAAATACAGTTCCGAAAAACAGCCAAAAATCACATGTTTCTGTTTTCCTTTTTATTCAAATCCTAGCCATATTAACGTGTTTACATGATTCTTTCTGTAATGTGTTCTTTGATTCAATACCCTCGGGTTTTATTTTTTATTTTTGAAAAAGTCCACACCGAATGTACTGTAGTTATAAGGGCCAAAGTGAAACTTTGCAATGAGACACATTAGCGCTCGTAGTGGTGCTTAAGTGAAACAATACATTGACTCACATTAGCGTTCGTAGTGGTGCTTAAGTGAAACAATGCATTGACTCACATTAGCGCTCGTAGTGGTGCTTAAGTGAAACTTTGTATTGACTCACATTAGCGCTCGTAGTGGTGCTTAAGTGAAACAATGCATTGACTCACATTAGCGCTCGTAGTGGTGCTTAAGTGAAACAATACATTGACTCACATTAGCGCTCGTAGTGGTGATTAAGTGAAACAATGCATTGACTCACATTAGCGCTCGTAGTGGTGCTTAAGTGAAACTCTGCATTGACTCACATTAGCGCTCGTAGTGGTGCTTTAGTGAAACTTTATATTGACTCACATTAGCGCTCGTAATGATGTTTAAGAGAAACAATGCATTGACTCACATTAGCGCTCGTAATGATGTTTAAGAGAAACAATGCATTGACTCACATTAGCGCTCGTAGTGGTGCTTAAGTGAAACTCTGCATTGACTCACATTAGCGCTCGTAGTGGTGCTTAAGTGAAACTTTGTATTGATTCACATTAGCGCTCGTAATGATGTTTAAGAGAAACAATGCATTGACTCACATTACTGCTCGTAATGATGTTTAAGAGAAACAATGCATTGACTCACATTAGCGCTTGTAGTGGTGCTTAAGTGAAACTTTGTATTGATTCACATTAGCGCTCGTAATTATGTTTAAGAGAAACTATGCATTGACTCACATTAGCGTTCGTAGTGGTAAAAAAAGGAAAAAGGATAACGATGATTAAGAAAAGGATTGTAATTTTTAGAAAAAAATAAAAAGTACACTGACTGACAGAGCAAATGCAACACCAAGGAGGAGTGGTTCGAAAAGGATGAAAGTTGGGGGAAAAGCAGAGACGGCACGGACGAATAATTGATGTTTATTTCAAACCGATATGCAGGTTACACAATGCGCACGGCATTGACTCAGTAGGATGTAGGACCACCGCGAGCGGCGATGCACGCAGAAACACGTCGAGGTACAGAGTCAATAAGAGTGCGGATGGTGTCCTGAGGGATGGTTCTCCATTCTCTGTCAACCATTTGCCACAGTTGGTCGTCCGTACGAGGCTGGGGCAGAGTTTGCAAACGGCGTCCAATGAGATCCCACACGTGTTCGATTGGTGAGAGATCCGGAGAGTACACTGGCCACGGAAGCATCTGTACACCTCGTAGAGCCTGTTGGGAGATGCGAGCAGTGTGTGGGCGGGCATTATCCTGCTGAAACAGAGCATTGGGCAGCCCCTGAAGGTACGGGAGTGCCACCAGCCGCAGCACATGCTGCACGTAGCGGTGGGCATTTAACGTGCCTTGAATACGCACTAGAGGTGACGTGGAATCATACGCAATAGCGCCCCAAACCATGATGCCGCGTTGTCTAGCGGTAGGGCGCTCCACAGTTACTGCCGGATTTGACCTTTCTCCACGCCGACGCCACACTCGTCTGCGGTGACTATCACTGACAGAACAGAAGCGTGACTCATCGGAGAACACGACGTTCCGCCATTCCCTCATCCAAGTCGCTCTAGCCCGGCACCATGCCAGGCGTGCACGTCTATGTTGTGGAGTCAACGGTAGTCTTCTGAGCGGACGCCGGGAGTGCAGGCGTCCTTCAACCAATCGACGGGAAGTTGTTCTGGTCGATATTGGAACAGCCAGGGTGTCTTGCACATGCTGAAGAATGGCGGTTGACGTGGCGTGCGGGGCTGCCACCGCTTGGCGGCGGATGCGCCGATCCTCGCGTGCTGACGTCACTCGGGCTGCGCCTGGACCCCTCGCACGTGCCACATGTCCCTGCGCCAACCATCTTCGCCACAGGCGCTGCACCGTGGACACATCCCTATGGGTATCGGCTGCGATTTGACGAAGCGACCAACCTGCCCTTCTCAGCCCGATCACCATACCCCTCGTAAAGTCGTCTGTCTGCTGGAAATGCCTCCGTTGACGGCGGCCTGGCATTCTTAGCTACACACGTGTCCTGTGGCACACGACAACACGTTCTACAATGACTGTCGGCTGAGAAATCACGGTACGAAGTGGGCCATTCGCCAACGCCGTGTCCCATTTATCGTTCGCTACGTGCGCAGCACAGCGGCGCAATTCACATCATGAGCATACCTCAGTGACGTCAGTCTACCCTGCAATTGGCATAAAGTTCTGACCACTCCTTCTTGGTGTTGCATTTGCTCTGTCAGTCAGTGTATATTCTCATACTTTAGCAGATATTTTATTTACCTAAAAGTTGTAGCTCATATCCCTAGGATGTTTTCAACATTGAGTTGCTTGCCTGAAGGGATTTTGTATATGAGTCAAGTAGGGTAGCACAAAATTCTTCGCGGTTGAAGATGAACGCAGAAGCTAGTTTTAAATATTCTTACTCAGACCTCATGGCACATGAGCTCTGATGGCCCTTGGCTTACTAAGCGTCCATTGCTCAGCTCGAAGGACTACAGATTACGAGGTGATCGGCGCGACGAATCCTCTCCTCTATTATTCTTGGCTTCCTTGACCGAAATATGCTTACTCATCGGATCTGGTAGATTCCTGTTACCTGGTTTTTCCCCAAACTTATAAAAAGACAGAGCCAATAATTGCGCATAACGGAATGCTGGTATGAATGTTCAGTACAAAGTCCTCTGCTTGCCTTCTTCAACGTTGTCATTTAGCAGGCTGTGACACCTACTCCTTCAGTAGCCTGTCCTTGAAAATAAATACAAGCATATCGCAGCCAGTACTCACACTGAAAGCGGATGCACGCAACGGTGTTGTGTGCCCACATCCGATTAAAAAGTCAGCGGTATTTCTCAGCACTGAAGTGTCACTCAAGCAGGCCTAGGATGTTGATCTTTTAATTGGTTCACGTCAGACATTGTTAACTTGCGCAGAAATCCTGATCATACTTCTCTCATTAAATGCTAATTTATTAGGTCATTCTTGTCATTTTTATGTCATTTTCTAAAATTACATGTCATTATTTGGTCATTTTATGAAATATTATTTTATACTTATTGAGTCATTTTCTTACATGTTTGAGGATTTTTTCGAAGCAATCACGCGTGTGGTAGTGGATATTATCGCAACTTTAAGTGAGGATGACTACGGAGACTTGAGAATCTTCACAACGCTTTGTCAATCTGGGGACTAAAGAAACTTTGTTCACCACTTACTTCTTGGAAATGTCCACATTCCGGGAGAGACACCTCCGATTGGAGAAGATTTCCTCGTGAACAGTCGAGATTTTCTTCTGAAGACTCGGAGCAAAGTTCTTTGCGAAACGTAAAGAATTTCATCTTATATTCTTGGCTCGGCCAAAGCCCAAAAGCTTATTATAATGTCTATAATATAAATATAGGCTATACCAACTCGATTAGTAAAATAATTGTAAAATTTCATTTAAAATTTTGTCCTTTTTTTAAGTTTAGGGATCATTTTAACGAGTCTCCGTGGCTCAGGCGGCAGCGCGCCCGCCTCTCACCGCTGGTTTCCGTGGCTCAAATCCCGGTCACTCCATGTGAGATTTGTGCTGGACAAAGCGGAGGCGAGACAGATTTTTCGCCGGGTACTCCGGTTTTCCCTGTCATATTTCATTCCAGCATTGCTCTCCAATATAATTTCATTTCATCTGTCATTCATTAATCATTGCCCCAGAGGAGTGCGACAGGCTTCGGCAGCCGGCACAATTCCTATCCTCGCCGCTAGACGGGGGCTTCATTCATTCCATTCCTGACCCGGTCGAATGACTGGAAACAGGCCGTGGATTTTTATGGATCATTTTACTGGATTTTTGTCGTCATTTTATAGATCATTTTTAAACATTGTTCGCCTCTGTGGTGTAGTGGTTAGTGTGATTAGCTGCTCCCCTGGAGGCCCGAGTGCGATTCCCGGCTCTGCCACGAAATTTGAAAAGTGGTACGAGGACTGGAACGGAGTCCACTCAGCCTTGGGAGGTCAACTGAGTGGAGAGGGGTTCAAGTCCCACATCATCCATCCTCGAAGTGGTTTTCCCACTTCTCCTCCAGGCAAATGCCGGGATGGTACCTAACGTAAGGCCACGGCCGCTTCCTTCCCTCTTCCTTGTCTATCCCTTCCAATCTTCCCATGCCCCCGCAAAGCCCATATTCAGCATAGCAGGTGAGGCCGCCTCAGCGAGATACTGATCCTCCTTTCCAGCTGTATACCCAGACCCAAAGTACCATGCTTCATGCCCTTGAGGCGATACAGGTGAGATTCGTTGCTGAGTCCGAGGGAAAATCCAACCTGGAGGGTAAACGGATTAAGAAAGAAAGATTTTTAAACATTTTTAGGTAGTCAAAAACCCTGGTAATGACTTGTGAGTAATTTCAAGTAAACCTCTAGATGTCACTACTTAACATTTTCGAGCAAAAGGTGTAATCAATGTTCGCTGTAAAACAAGATATAAAGAGAGCTTCCGTGGATAGATTTACAAGAGGTCTTCTTATTCTTAGCCTTTTCTTCCAATTACGTGTGATCAGGAATAATCTGGAGTAAGCCCTGTTTTGCGACCGGATGCCCTTCCCTCATTGTGAGGGATGCGTTCACTATAACGTGTTTCTGTGGTGGTTGGTAGTGAGTTATGTGGTATGTACGACGGTTAGGGCATAAGTTACGGCAACTATCTTTTCCTCACGCTTGCACCGTGATATCATACAATGGGCGTGTGTCCTGGAAAGTATGACACTCCTAGTAGGCCTGCATGGACACAGCACGAGATAGCGGTGTATTGGACAGGTACCACGCACGGTCCGACGATCAAAATATTCCGAAGATATTTTTGTTCTTTAAGGAAAAGTTATGGTTGAACGGGTAGTTGGCAGAGAGGCACGAATTCCCGAGTGGTTTACTAAGCTACACCCAACCCTCAAAAACTGCCTCATTTCTCCAGACTCAGAGTTCTCAATCTCAGTGCAGTGTAGTACTAGTAGAAATGTAAAATGTTTTCCACATTAAGCGAGATGGGCTTTAAGATCGTGAGGGATTTAAATATTCAAAAAGTGACAAGATACAGTTGGGCCAAAAGTGACGATCCTAACCTAACCTAAAGGCCACTACATATATATGCGTTATTTCACAAGGCCGAAAGGCCGCTACATATACAGGGTCTTTATTTATGCTTGGCAGGGACTTTCTCGCTCGACCTTGGCCGCCAGTGACGGTTCCGATGCCCGCTACCGCGTGTACGTATGTACGGCAGAATACGGTGCTCAAAATCATTATCATGCCTTTTACTCACCATGTTTACTGTTTATGCTCAAAAATCATTATCATGCATTTATCATGTCCGGCTCCATGACTAAATGGTTAGCGTGCTGGCCTTTGGCCACAGGGGTGCCGGGTTCTATTCCCGGCAGGATCGGGAATTTTAACTTTAATTGGTTAATTTTGCTGGCACGGGGGCTGGGTGTATGTGTCGTCTTCTTCATCATTTCATTCTCATCACGATGCGCAGGTCGCCTACGACCGTCAGTTCAAAAGACCTACTCCTGGCGAGCCGAACTTGTCCTCGGACACTCCCGGCACTAAAAGCCATACGCCATTTCAATTTTTTCATGCATTTATCATGGATTTTACTCACCACTTTTACATTTTATGCTGAAAATGTTCCCCATGCGCTGCCAAACATAATCGGCATCTCCTAATGAAGTTTTCGGTTACTCTACCAAGTTCTTCAGCACTGATGGATGCAATTGCAGCTCTTATATTGTCTTTCTAGTGTGTGAGGGTTGTTCCCATAAAGTACATTTTTTAACATTCCCCACAAATAAAAACATGCCATTAAAACTGGGCTACGAGCGGGGCCACAGATTTTTACTTATGATCCTCGTACCAAACACGCTTCAGTAAGGAGATAACGACCTTTACGTCTATTTTTATTGTTTACTGAACCTGTACGTTTGAATCTCTTGGCCAGTTGTTTTATTGTCCGATTGATAGGAATGGGTCTCCGTGGAAATTTCGCTCGAAACTTTTGTCTTGTCCTAGCGCACGATTTTCTGCACTTAACGTAAGTATTGTGCAGATATACACGTTCACGTAACGAATATTTCACATACATTACAGCACTATACACAATCACAATAAAACACTATACAATACGACGTACAGTACGCAGTAGCTTCATTGAACACCCTATTAAATCGGAGCTCAGCTCTCACCAACTGCAGAAGTGCCGGAAACCGCGTGCGCCAGCAGCCGTTGGCGGCCTGTCATCGGCAGCCAAGTTCGAACGATAAAGTCCTTGCCAAGCATAAATAAAGACCGTGTATTTACTATATTCTCCTGTACCATTTTTATTGGGACAGTTGGTATAATTTATGAACAGAGGCTGTACAGAGGCAACTACAGCTTAGGGGGTGGGAAGTACTGGATCATCCGCCATACTCACTGGACCTGTCACTTTGAGATTTGATCTGATCCCCAAAGTAAAAGAACCATTGCGTGGGAGACGGTTTTAGACACAAGAGAACATTGCCAACGCTCTGAAAGATGATACTGAAAAATTCACCCATTGTGCGGCAACTGGTATCCCACGTATCCTGCATCATTGGCAGCGTATTGTTGACAATCTAGTGGACTACTTTGTGGATTAACGTACACTCTGAGAATAAACATTATGTAGCACAAGGATTTTATGGCTGCTAGTTTTTTTGCTTTATATCCTACACTTGGTAAATCTTCCCGACATTATTCATAGATTCCACAGCTCCCGTCTGTGTATTTCCGTTTGTCAGGTAGATCTCTCATTCGAGCGAAAACAAAAATTTGCCATGATTTGTGCCGCATCCGTAATAGATGAAGAGAAACGTAATCAGACGGACACTATCACCCAGTCCTCGAGCTGGAGGAGAATCTCCGGCCCGGCCGGGAATCAAACCTGGGACACTGAACCGAAGACCAGTATGCATAACATTCAGACAAAGAGATGGGCATAGATTTTCATGAAGTGTACCTAAGAAATGTACCAGAATATGAACATACTGAACCCGAGTGACTTAGGCCCATAGTCAATCATGATTTGATCGGTAAAATAATATGAGACATTTATTGAAATACAGAGGAGTGTATTTGAAAATATTTCGTTTATGTAATGTTGAAATCAGAGCGAAGGAAGGACGACAGACTGGAGCCTGACGGATTAGCTCAACACGACAACTTTTAGCTACTTCACAGCAGGGAATATCATTAGTTGGCGTACAAGTAAATACAGAGTCCACAAATAAGTCTTGGTCAGAAAGAGGAAGGGGGAGAGTCATACAAAGAAAACCCACCACATGAGTAAGACCTTGGGATATTTTTGGTAGGACGGAAATT
This sequence comes from Anabrus simplex, assembly GCF_040414725.1. Classification (NCBI taxonomy): domain Eukaryota; kingdom Metazoa; phylum Arthropoda; class Insecta; order Orthoptera; family Tettigoniidae; genus Anabrus; species Anabrus simplex. The sequence goes on along the minus strand of NC_090275.1, from coordinate 67,505,284 downwards.
CCATGACCTCATGGAAAATTACAGCGGCTGAGTGTACGTTCGCTAGCCTAAGTTCGAGCAGGTGGAGATTTAAATCACGTGACCGCTTGCCGGCCAATAGTAAAAATTTGATGGGAGACTCAGTGATACCATCTTAAGGAATGATGGATGAGATATTTTCGTAATTACAAAAGTATTCAGTAATAAATTAATATGAGTACGCGGATGAATGTACTGAATTTATTAGATGTCACGCATGGAAAAATAATCAATACTTAATGGCAAATTAATTAAATTGAAGGCTGGATTTCTTGGAAACCGGACAGCTTGAATCTCATTGGCTGAAAGAAGACCACGTTGTCAGGGACGCTTACGAAGGCGCGAAATGTGAGGAGCGAAATCCATCCATATCTCCTAAATCTGTGATCACCTGGAGTTCATATTTTATCCAGCAGATATGCTAGCGGAGTGGATTAATTTGATGTAAATTTTAACTTCCAATTCGGAGTGCAAGTACCGATATTAAAAATCCACCCCCTCCCTAAGGGGTATGACGTCAACAAATCCGCGGGAAAAAGGCTTCATCCATATATACGGAGCTGAATTGACGCTCGCCACACACTTGTCTTGAATCGTTGGAGCTGAATTGACGGTCGCCAGCACACGTGAATTGAAAATCGGGAGTTGAACTGTTGGTCGCCGGTAACTTAGAATTCTACGGACGTACAGTCATTTAATGGCGCGAGCATCCGCCAGTGTTTGTAAAGTGTGATCGCGCTCAAGCAACATGTTAAATCTGGAAATAGTTAACGTAGGATAGTGTTTGTCCTTTGTGAATATCAGTGATGTAAAGTAATTATCCTGCAAGAGAGTAGCATAAAATATATCACCATAAGTACGTACATAATAGACTGTGTGACGAACAGTACTTTAAGGAAGTAGTAGCCTGTACTTAGCTATACCGAACCGATGTAATGAACACGTCAAGAATGCCGTATAAATCGGGCGTATCGCGACGGGCGAAATAGTTGACACCTCGTCGTACGTGTCCAGGTCCATTGTGCGGTAGGTGGACGAAGATTAAATAGTGTAAATATATTAAATTCTTGGGTCTAGGATAGAAATTTGTTGTGTTAACGTTGTAAATGGTGAAGGTTTGTGGCAGTCAAGATATGAGTGTAAAATGATAATGTGCCAGGAAATCTTTTGTGAAACTACGCCATCAAGGATGGAGGAGTAAAACGCAGAGAGGGGCTGGATGAAGCCTCTCGTCTGCAAAGCTGCAATGGAATACCGATAACTAAGATGAGTACTAAACTGTAAAATATATTTGGGAAATGTTATCGTGATGGGAAAAATGGGAATAATTTGATTATACTTGGTTACCTTCTGTAACAAGATGGGTCGCTTAACGACCCCATCCTAAATTTGTAGCACGGACAGTAGTAAATCATAATAATGTAAATAATCGGGTCTTTTATGTATTCAGTTTGTTGGAGATGTAAATTTGTATATATAGTGTAGTACGTTAAGTCATGCATGCATTCATATTTTCTTTGTAGTCGATAAATTTCTTTACATTTGATTTTGATTATGCTAGTTAAATAAGACCCGATATGTGCTTTTATGTTTTGTCAATTTTAACGAGCCATTTAATGACATGGAAGGAAAATCCAGCCTCGCCATACCAAGAGTGTTTTGTTGAAATTAATATGGTCATATTTTCAAAGTGAAGTTGTTAAATTTGTGAGATGCGATTAATATAATATTTCCAAGTAAATCATATCTGGAGTGTTCAGTGCCAGAATAAATTGACTTTGTACAAGGGGTTATGCGTTAAACATATTAAGAGTGGACTACCGTCTTACAGGCGAAATTATTATTTTTTTTAAATATTAATAATAATAATAAATAAATAATATAACTATTTTTTTTTTTGTGAAGATATTTTTTTTTAATACGATTTGGAGATAATAATAATTCATGTGATCAAGTGTTGAGTTTAGTGGGAATCATTTAATGACGGGAGGTCGTTTTAATTTGGAATTGAAGTGCGTGATAATTTAATTTGATCGATTAATAATATTCAAATGTAGATCGGTGGTAATAATCCGTACATGTTAATGAACGTGTGGTTTAAATTACGGTCCAATATTTTTTTACGTATAAATGTCGCGTTTTGAAGTTGCGATTCATTAGCCGGAACATGTAGTGCTAATATTACGAGACCATGATTGTCAAATTTTGGTAAATATAATTTCAAGATGTTACGATTATTTGTGGAGAATGAACTAAGGCATAGATCCAAATGAGATAGAAAATGTGAAAGAATTTGCAGTCAGATAATAAAAGGTCGTACGATGTCCGAAATGAATAAATAAGTCAGTTGATAATTCTGTGAGGAATAAATTAATGAATCGAGGAATATTGAGATAGAGAGGAAAATAAATTCCGTACGAGAGACACTTAGGATATTGATATGAGTGTAAAATGTACGGGCAGTGTCACAGAGAAATACTGAGTTACGCAGCGGGTAGAATTCGAACCCGTGACAGCATGTACGAAATAAATATACTGCACAGTTATTCGTTGAGATACAACGGATCTAAGGATAATGAGAGTTCAGATTCCACAGAAATGGTCGTATATTGTATTCATTGTAATAACGAGTGGGAACAATCATGATGTCGTGATAATAATAATAATAAATATTGCAGATAAAGGATTGGACCGCCTTAATTAAATGAGCGTTGATAACGATGTTAAACGGGAATCTAATTGAGAATATGCAACCGATAATAATAACAATGTAAGGACGATGTTAAATCACCGCGGTCGGATTAATAATAATTGTCATAATAATAACTGTAATGATGTCGTTGGTTGATCAGTGAATTAATTTGTAATTGCGACCGATATCTTAATATATAATTTGGCGGAAGTGACCGGTCCATTAATAATAATAACCTTTTTAAGTGACGTGAATAATAATAATATCTTGAGTCACCTATTCATTAATAATAATAATAATCACGAGAGGGATATAATAATAATAATAAGAGTAATAACCATTTGTGTTTGCATCCCGCATAATAATGATGATATTAATCAAACGTGACAGTGCCAGGAACCGTTGAATAATAATAATAATAATAATAATAATAATAATTTCGAGGATGATAATTTTGTGGATTAAATTATTTGGTGACGATATCCCTCTATTCGTATGTTGAATAATGAGAGTGATAATATTAGAATCATTTGGTTGCCTCGTTTTTGTACGGTTTCGTATGGGACGATGTGACAGTCATACTTGCGTGTTTGTTTACTTCGCTCGCGATGCGAGGGGGGTCACTGGCCACGGTATTTCCCACCGCTTCTCGTTATCTCATCTGTGTCAGTAGTCTACTGAGGCTAACTGGAAACAATTCAGATCACATGTAAATAATATGTATATGCTAATTCATTGGTATGGCATCAGCTGGATATCGTAAGATAGGAACTGTCCGTGGAATCCAGTTTTCGCACTTCACGAGAAACATTACCCAGTCCGAGTACCGGTCTCGGAAAAATGTACATAGCCGGAGTACATCATCTTAGTTAAATCGGGAAGCCGACCGTAACATGGGTTATGCTCGGGCTCCCGATAGAAGGAAGCTATATCTTTGAGTGACGGTTCGATTCAAATGGAATCGATCCGTAAATTATACCTCCAAAATGTCATTTTATTTCAGAAGCAACGCAGCAAGATATTGATACCACTTGCGGTATGGCAAGTGATTTATATATGTAACATGTGTGTAAATTCAAATATTGTTGCCACGTGTATCAAAGTTTTATACGTCAAATGGCGTAATAAACCGCTCCTTCTGGCAAATTATTTCAAAGGAAACCACTCTCATAATCTTTTTATTGTAGTTAGATGATGCCCTTTTTAAAGTAATAGTCACTTCCTAGTCCTATCATGGAGTCCTTAAATTCAAGTTACAATCGAGCCTCCCCCCTTTTAATTTTAAGTTGCTCCGTTCATCCCCGTGTTCTATTATGCCGTTATATTTATATTTGATGATTTAAATAATGAACCGACACCCCTGAGATAAATGCTAGTCTGGGACTCGGGAGGTGGACGGGTGCAAAATGGCTGGCCCAAAGTGGGGCTTTAAGAACGGCAAAGTGTTGCTTTAAGAACGGCAGAGAGGCCAATTTTATTGCTAATCAATTGTAAAATTTTTATATTTTTATATTTTTTTCCAAATTTTATATTTTTAAATTTTTGATTTTATTAATTGATGACCGCATCACGGTCAAGTGTGTGTTCACTTGTAACGTAGTATCATGCTAGAGTAAGGTTAGTTTCGAACGGAGCTAGATTTGGCTAGTTATTAATATAATCCATTGCTAATCTCTTCAAGTTTGGCAATGATTCAAAATTCAGTAAGCTCGAAGATTTGATGTTTCTCTTTTTCCCATATGGAATTTAATATTTTTTTGTTATTCAGGACTCCATTTAAATGTCATTGGACATGAGATGAATATTATAAACAGTTGTTTAGGAAGGCTTGAAATGGTAAAAATATTACTGAGCACCAGTTCAAGTTATTAGTTAAAAAGAGGTTGAGATGGTATAAATTAAAATTAACGTATTTCAGGGCAGGAGATTTCCAACTTCATCGTTTTTTTTGTTGTTGTTGTTGTTATATTGGAGCGGTTTATTGTGAAATCTTAGGCGCAAGCCAGCATTCAAGTTGAATGACCGGCAAATGTAAACAAGTTTTATAGTCAAAATTTTTTTTTTGTTAAATGAAAGTTAGTGTAGGGGTATAATGTCATAGGATAGGGCCTAGACCCAATAGCGTATTCCTTCGTGTGCAGCAAGGCGAGAGGCCGATCGGCCCTTTTGCTTTCTCAAGAAAAGTTATAATGTCTGACGACGGTGGGGAGCGATCCCAGGACATGGTGGTAGAAGGACAGGGAGAGATGAAAGCTCTCACGTTAGAGGACTTAATACGAAATTTAACTCTGAAGATAGACCAATTACAGACTAATAGTGTTTCGGTAGAGAATAAAATAGATCAAGTGCAGGCCGATAGTGTTTCTGATAGACAGGAAATTATTTATAAAATAGACAAAGTACAGGCCGATAGTGTTTCTGATAGACAGGAAATTATTCAACAAATGAAGGTTAATAGTGTTTCATTAGAGAACAAAATAGACCAGGTACAGGCTGCGTGCGAAGTTAATAAAACAGAACTCAAGGCACAAATAGATGCAGTTCAGGCCGCGAGCGTAGCGATGGGACAGGAACTTAGGGACAAATTAACTCAAGTCCAGGAAGCATGTCACTTCGCGAAAGACGAATTAAAAGTGCACATGGATGCGTACATTACCATCGTTAATGAAAAGGTTGACCGCGTTAGAGATGAGGCTCAAATGGAACGCGCAGAAATTAAGGAAAAATTGAACGCTAGTGTCAAGGAACTCGCCGCTCTACGAGTAACTGACAGAAAAGACATAGAATCACACATAGAGGAAATTCGGGATGAGTGTAGGAAGGAGAATGACATCGTCCGGGGACAAGTAGAAGAAAAATGCGCGCAGATAGCTGGCACCTTGGACAAGCATGACAAGGGCATGAACGAGTTACGTGGGGAAGCCGCACGTACACTTGTCATCGTAGCAGGACTGAAAAACAAAGTCGAAGAACTAACTATAAATTTAGAAGACCGTAGCCAGAGAATAACTAAGTGCGAAGACGCAAACTTAGCGTTATTCCAGCGGACGGAAGATCTAATCGAACAGGGCCAATCATTTGCCGACACGGAAGTTCGCCTATTAGAACAATGCAAGGCGTATAATGGGCAAAATTCCGGCACAAAAGAAATAGCCAGTTGTAATCCCGACGGAATGGATGACATGCGAAAAGACTTGGAGATGTTGAAGGCTAGGTTGGAACCATCAGCGTCTAGCCAAGATTTTAACCTCCAATATCGCGAATACGAACCCCATGATAACCAGGGGATTCATAAGAAAGGAGGCCTATCCCATGCTGATACACACGGTTTCAAGTTTGAAAACAGAGATGGGTCGTCTACGTCATCAAGTGCTATCCCGACATCGGTGGTACACGTCATTAAGATGTCTGATGACAAGCCACCAAAGTTCGATGCCCGTGGGCATGTCACCCCGAAAGGTTTCATCCGGGAAATCGCCGGTTATATAAGTGAGAATAAAATACCAGTAGAGCGACAACTGCGAACGGTCGAGAAATTCCTAGACGGAGCACCAGCTGTATGGTTCAGGGCTTTCTTGTATACTTTTGAAGATTTTGAAGGATTTCGGCGGGCTTTTCTCCAAAAGTTCTGGAGTATTCAGGAACAGCAGGAGTTAAGGCTGGAAGTATACTCCAGACGATATTCGACATCTTCACCCACGAAATTCTCTGATTACTTTGTGGCACAATTCCACAAGCTACGGGAGCTTGATAATCCAATGAGCGAAACAGAATTGATTAGCGCCATTGGAAAACAATTGCCATTCGAGGTCCAACGAATGATGATAGCGTCAAATGTCCAGACAGCTGTCGATGCGGAGGCTTTATTACGTCAATTAGACCTCACAACGCATCATTCGAACCCAAGACAAATTAGGAGCAGGGACCAACAGGTGAATAATATCGAACGGACAATCGAACCGAAGACCACTAGTACGAAGAACCAGGGAACTAGTACTGATCCAGAACCTCGTCGAGCATATAATACGGAGTGGAAGCCGCGACAATGGACGAGACCAAGGAATTTTGCGGAAGGCAACCGGCAAACAAACCAAGGAAATTTTCGAGCCGACAGGGGATACCGTGGATGCCAGAGAAGTAATTATAGGCCGTATCCAGCTAGGAATCAAGGGAACCCGAGATATTACCAGGGAGGATCTCGTCAAGAGAAGGATGACAGATACCAAGAGTCTAGGCGGTACATAGAAGAGCTGAACAAGAGAAAATGGAAGGAGGCGATCCATGATCGAGGCCGTGATGAGGAAGCGACAGGAGCGGAGAGCTTGCAATTCCAAAGAGCAAGGAAAGGGGGCAGCGACTTGAACCCGAATGCACCGACGTTCGATTCGGGACAAGGAAACAAAGAGATGTGACTGGAAGCAGAGGATGAACGAGAAGAAGCAGATGACGAGCCGGAAGAAGATGATGTCGAAGAAGATGATAAAGAAGATGACGGAAGGGAAGAAGAAGTCCAAGTAATCCATACACCAATTGAAGCAAGGCCATGTCCAGAGTGTGGAGAGATAGACAGAGACGTGCAGGAATTTGTCAATGCGATCCAGGATATCGAAAGACAGAACGAGGAGTTAAGGGTCAGGAACCAGATGTTGAGAGACGAAATCAACAGCCGTCGCAGAACAGAGGATCCAATGTCAAATCATGATAGTGATGATATGGACACATCATAAAAAAAATCTCATGATACTCACTAGATTTTTTTACCTGGGCAAGAGGAAGATGAACCCGAGTGACTTAGGCCCATAGTCAATCATGATTTGATCGGTAAAATAATATGAGACATTTATTGAAATACAGAGGAGTGTATTTGAAAATATTTCGTTTATGTAATGTTGAAATCAGAGCGAAGGAAGGACGACAGACTGGAGCCTGACGGATTAGCTCAACACGACAACTTTTAGCTACTTCACAGCAGGGAATATCATTAGTTGGCGTACAAGTAAATACAGAGTCCACAAATAAGTCTTGGTCAGAAAGAGGAAGGGGGAGAGTCATACAAAGAAAACCCACCACATGAGTAAGACCTTGGGATATTTTTGGTAGGACGGAAATTCCATGACCTCATGGAAAATTACAGCGGCTGAGTGTACGTTCGCTAGCCTAAGTTCGAGCAGGTGGAGATTTAAATCACGTGACCGCTTGCCGGCCAATAGTAAAAATTTGATGGGAGACTCAGTGATACCATCTTAAGGAATGATGGATGAGATATTTTCGTAATTACAAAAGTATTCAGTAATAAATTAATATGAGTACGCGGATGAATGTACTGAATTTATTAGATGTCACGCATGGAAAAATAATCAATACTTAATGGCAAATTAATTAAATTGAAGGCTGGATTTCTTGGAAACCGGACAGCTTGAATCTCATTGGCTGAAAGAAGACCACGTTGTCAGGGACGCTTACGAAGGCGCGAAATGTGAGGAGCGAAATCCATCCATATCTCCTAAATCTGTGATCACCTGGAGTTCATATTTTATCCAGCAGATATGCTAGCGGAGTGGATTAATTTGATGTAAATTTTAACTTCCAATTCGGAGTGCAAGTACCGATATTAAAAATCCACCCCCTCCCTAAGGGGTATGACGTCAACAAATCCGCGGGAAAAAGGCTTCATCCATATATACGGAGCTGAATTGACGCTCGCCACACACTTGTCTTGAATCGTTGGAGCTGAATTGACGGTCGCCAGCACACGTGAATTGAAAATCGGGAGTTGAACTGTTGGTCGCCGGTAACTTAGAATTCTACGGACGTACAGTCATTTAATGGCGCGAGCATCCGCCAGTGTTTGTAAAGTGTGATCGCGCTCAAGCAACATGTTAAATCTGGAAATAGTTAACGTAGGATAGTGTTTGTCCTTTGTGAATATCAGTGATGTAAAGTAATTATCCTGCAAGAGAGTAGCATAAAATATATCACCATAAGTACGTACATAATAGACTGTGTGACGAACAGTACTTTAAGGAAGTAGTAGCCTGTACTTAGCTATACCGAACCGATGTAATGAACACGTCAAGAATGCCGTATAAATCGGGCGTATCGCGACGGGCGAAATAGTTGACACCTCGTCGTACGTGTCCAGGTCCATTGTGCGGTAGGTGGACGAAGATTAAATAGTGTAAATATATTAAATTCTTGGGTCTAGGATAGAAATTTGTTGTGTTAACGTTGTAAATGGTGAAGGTTTGTGGCAGTCAAGATATGAGTGTAAAATGATAATGTGCCAGGAAATCTTTTGTGAAACTACGCCATCAAGGATGGAGGAGTAAAACGCAGAGAGGGGCTGGATGAAGCCTCTCGTCTGCAAAGCTGCAATGGAATACCGATAACTAAGATGAGTACTAAACTGTAAAATATATTTGGGAAATGTTATCGTGATGGGAAAAATGGGAATAATTTGATTATACTTGGTTACCTTCTGTAACAAGATGGGTCGCTTAACGACCCCATCCTAAATTTGTAGCACGGACAGTAGTAAATCATAATAATGTAAATAATCGGGTCTTTTATGTATTCAGTTTGTTGGAGATGTAAATTTGTATATATAGTGTAGTACGTTAAGTCATGCATGCATTCATATTTTCTTTGTAGTCGATAAATTTCTTTACATTTGATTTTGATTATGCTAGTTAAATAAGACCCGATATGTGCTTTTATGTTTTGTCAATTTTAACGAGCCATTTAATGACATGGAAGGAAAATCCAGCCTCGCCATACCAAGAGTGTTTTGTTGAAATTAATATGGTCATATTTTCAAAGTGAAGTTGTTAAATTTGTGAGATGCGATTAATATAATATTTCCAAGTAAATCATATCTGGAGTGTTCAGTGCCAGAATAAATTGACTTTGTACAAGGGGTTATGCGTTAAACATATTAAGAGTGGACTACCGTCTTACAGGCGAAATTATTATTTTTTTTAAATATTAATAATAATAATAAATAAATAATATAACTATTTTTTTTTTGTGAAGATATTTTTTTTTAATACGATTTGGAGATAATAATAATTCATGTGATCAAGTGTTGAGTTTAGTGGGAATCATTTAATGACGGGAGGTCGTTTTAATTTGGAATTGAAGTGCGTGATAATTTAATTTGATCGATTAATAATATTCAAATGTAGATCGGTGGTAATAATCCGTACATGTTAATGAACGTGTGGTTTAAATTACGGTCCAATATTTTTTTACGTATAAATGTCGCGTTTTGAAGTTGCGATTCATTAGCCGGAACATGTAGTGCTAATATTACGAGACCATGATTGTCAAATTTTGGTAAATATAATTTCAAGATGTTACGATTATTTGTGGAGAATGAACTAAGGCATAGATCCAAATGAGATAGAAAATGTGAAAGAATTTGCAGTCAGATAATAAAAGGTCGTACGATGTCCGAAATGAATAAATAAGTCAGTTGATAATTCTGTGAGGAATAAATTAATGAATCGAGGAATATTGAGATAGAGAGGAAAATAAATTCCGTACGAGAGACACTTAGGATATTGATATGAGTGTAAAATGTACGGGCAGTGTCACAGAGAAATACTGAGTTACGCAGCGGGTAGAATTCGAACCCGTGACAGCATGTACGAAATAAATATACTGCACAGTTATTCGTTGAGATACAACGGATCTAAGGATAATGAGAGTTCAGATTCCACAGAAATGGTCGTATATTGTATTCATTGTAATAACGAGTGGGAACAATCATGATGTCGTGATAATAATAATAATAAATATTGCAGATAAAGGATTGGACCGCCTTAATTAAATGAGCGTTGATAACGATGTTAAACGGGAATCTAATTGAGAATATGCAACCGATAATAATAACAATGTAAGGACGATGTTAAATCACCGCGGTCGGATTAATAATAATTGTCATAATAATAACTGTAATGATGTCGTTGGTTGATCAGTGAATTAATTTGTAATTGCGACCGATATCTTAATATATAATTTGGCGGAAGTGACCGGTCCATTAATAATAATAACCTTTTTAAGTGACGTGAATAATAATAATATCTTGAGTCACCTATTCATTAATAATAATAATAATCACGAGAGGGATATAATAATAATAATAAGAGTAATAACCATTTGTGTTTGCATCCCGCATAATAATGATGATATTAATCAAACGTGACAGTGCCAGGAACCGTTGAATAATAATAATAATAATAATAATAATAATAATTTCGAGGATGATAATTTTGTGGATTAAATTATTTGGTGACGATATCCCTCTATTCGTATGTTGAATAATGAGAGTGATAATATTAGAATCATTTGGTTGCCTCGTTTTTGTACGGTTTCGTATGGGACGATGTGACAGTCATACTTGCGTGTTTGTTTACTTCGCTCGCGATGCGAGGGGGGTCACTGGCCACGGTATTTCCCACCGCTTCTCGTTATCTCATCTGTGTCAGTAGTCTACTGAGGCTAACTGGAAACAATTCAGATCACATGTAAATAATATGTATATGCTAATTCATTGGTATGGCATCAGCTGGATATCGTAAGATAGGAACTGTCCGTGGAATCCAGTTTTCGCACTTCACGAGAAACATTACCCAGTCCGAGTACCGGTCTCGGAAAAATGTACATAGCCGGAGTACATCATCTTAGTTAAATCGGGAAGCCGACCGTAACATGGGTTATGCTCGGGCTCCCGATAGAAGGAAGCTATATCTTTGAGTGACGGTTCGATTCAAATGGAATCGATCCGTAAATTATACCTCCAAAATGTCATTTTATTTCAGAAGCAACGCAGCAAGATATTGATACCACTTGCGGTATGGCAAGTGATTTATATATGTAACATGTGTGTAAATTCAAATATTGTTGCCACGTGTATCAAAGTTTTATACGTCAAATGGCGTAATAAACCGCTCCTTCTGGCAAATTATTTCAAAGGAAACCACTCTCATAATCTTTTTATTGTAGTTAGATGATGCCCTTTTTAAAGTAATAGTCACTTCCTAGTCCTATCATGGAGTCCTTAAATTCAAGTTACAATCGAGCCTCCCCCCTTTTAATTTTAAGTTGCTCCGTTCATCCCCGTGTTCTATTATGCCGTTATATTTATATTTGATGATTTAAATAATGAACCGACACCCCTGAGATAAATGCTAGTCTGGGACTCGGGAGGTGGACGGGTGCAATACAGAACAACTTTAATTAGGCTAGTGATATACTGTATTACTTATCACTTTGTTCTTATATTTTCATTTTCAGTTCTTCACTGCTAAGTGATGATATTGTACACAACCTAAGTGTGTCAAGTGATTCACATGCTCCAAACTTTGTATTCCTTACCTGGTACTTAAGATCTTCGATTTATCCCCAAATTTCATCACGTTGGGCTTGGAAATTCTGATAATTCACTGTGCATTCCTTTTCAAGCTCCAAGATATTAAATTACAAATTGTTATGAAATGATGCTGCTTAAAGTTTAAGGGTTTGAGAGATATCATTCAATAATACGGGGTACAAATGTTAGTTCAGTCAACAAGGACAAGTTGTCCGGATATTACTGAAATACGTAGGATGTAAACTTCTGAGGTTACTGAAGCGTGAGGAGACTGTTATTGGGCAGGTTGTGACACTCTACGGCGCAGATGGCAAGACAGGAACATAAACGTACTCTAGTGCCAAATCCAACAACGATACCTCCTGCAAATCTTTGAATTCAGAAGAATGCGATAAGTAACGTTGTGATAAACGGTGTAAAATGATGATGTTGAATGAAGCATCCTGTGATTTGGTGCACCATCATACATTTATGGTCTGAATATCCCCGTTTGTTTGTTTTTTTTTTTTTTCATTAGTAGTAGATGTCTGGTCACTGCACACAATCGTCTACCGACTTCAAGGCCTCGGCATAAACACGATGGAGCAAAAAGGAAATTACATGGACAATTAACACTCCAGAAATACTCTAATGAGCATATCAAACCAGTGCAATGGCTTTTTAAAACAGGCTTGAATCTAACGTACAAGAGGAATGCTTGGCCCTAATGTACATAAAACTTCGGTCTTTCCAAACTAGAAAACAAAAAGGGCTTAATTCTTAAGCTAACTTCGACCTGCTAATAATAATAATAATAATAATAATAATAATAATAATAATAATAATAATAATAATAATAATCTTCATCGCTACATCACGCCGATCGATGCCTTTCTCCACTCCCTCGCCCCTTTCCTCTTGCTATGCTAACGTTCAGGAAAAATATGGACCACTAACAGTGAATGGATTGTTCAACATTCTTCTTCTTCCCCTCGAAGTTTGGTGTTTAAAGGGGCGCAGCATCTACGTTATCACCCATTCTTCTTCTTCTTCTTCTTCTTCTTCTTCTGGCTGAGGCGCTGGCCTTTTGACCCCAACTTGGGACAGATTCCATCCTGGCTCAGTCCGGCGGTACTTGAAGGTCTCACAGAAGTCAGCTTCGTGTCGATAGATTTACTGGTACGTAAAAGAACTCCTGTGGGACTAAATTCTGGCACCTCGCCGTCTCCGAAAACCATAAAAATAGTAGTTACTGGAACGTAAAGCCAATAACATTAGTAGTAGTAGTAGTAGTAGTAGTAGTAGTAGTAGTAGTAGTAGTAGTAGTAGTAGTGTGCTATTGGATTTACAAACCACTAACTACGTTAACGGTTTTCGAAGACGCGTAAGAGCCGAAATGTTTTCCCGGAGGAAGTCTTGTGCTTGCCAGGAAATCTACCGGCACGAAGTTAGCTTATTTTAGCACCTTCAAACACCATCGGACTGACCCGTCAACTTGTGCTCAGAAGAAATAATACCGTCTACTCTCTAACTGCCTCACCCCGTATGTTATTATTATTATCAGGCAATAAACTGGTTTCATGCAGGTCTCCGCACCACCCTTTTTATTTCTACGCAAACTAAAGTGATTGTTTCGTCTGGTAGAATGTTAGTATTCATCCTCCTAATGATCTGTTGTTACTCTCGTATAATCCCAACCCATAGATGCGAAAAAAAAAAGGCAAACCAAAGTCACCTCTGTACAGGCCATGAAGGCCCTTGGAGGAGTGGAAGGTAAAGGCTTCCACCATTGTTAACCTCGGCACGTGATGGGGTAGAGTGGTTAGCTCTACGCCCGGCCGCCTTTGTCCCCAGGAATTAACCTGGTACTCATTTTTGGTGTAGGCTGAATGAACCTCAGGGCCATATGCACCTCCGGAAGTGGAAATCTAGTTTCTTAAATTTTACGACTTCCTGACGGGGATTCGAACCCACGTCCTTCCGGGCGAATAGATGCGAAAGGGGGATTAGGGATTAAAACATAAGACACGCAAGTTCAGTAAAAACCTACATATTAAAGAACGCCAGTTTGAAGAAAAATAAGAATAGAAATAGTTTCAACTGAATATCGGAGATAGGCCTATATCCATACCAAATTTCAGCTTACTTGGTCATGCGATTTTGGTGTGATTGAAAGAAAAGGAAATAGACGCATCACTTTTTAAGCTACTAAGCGATTTGACTACATATGTTTTAATGGCTGGTGGGGGGGGGTCATCTGAAAAATTACCGACACAGAATGTGTAACGAAAGTGCAACCGTGCAGGCTGTGATGTAAGGTATGGATGGATGAATGAGCAGGTAATGTTACCTAGCAACCGTGCAGGCTGTGATGAAATTAAATGGCGTATGGTTTTTAGTGCTGGGAGTGACCGAGGACAAGTTCGGCTCGCCAGGTGCAGGTCTTTTGATTTGACGCCGATAGGCGATCTGCACGTCGTGATGAGGATGAAATGATGATGAAGACGACACATACACCCACCCCCCGTGCCAGCGAAATTAACCAATGATAGTTAAAATTCTCGACCCTGCCGGGAATCGAACCCGGGACTTCCGTGACCAAAGGCCAGCACACTAACCATTTAGGCATGGAGTCGGGCGCAGGCTGTGATGTAATGTATGGATGGATGGATGGATGGGCAGGCAAGGTTACGTAGCAACCGTGCAGGTTGTATGGATGGCCATGAGCGAGAGACATGTAATATATGTTTATGATGATCTCATTTTCCCAAAAGGAAACTATGCTCCCTTCTTTAAATTTACAATTTCGCAAATAATATTGTATTTTCAAGTCAGTATTTTGAAATAAAACGTGGTCACGTGACAGTTCACTCTAAGAATATTTTGGCAAATTTTCATTTTTAAAATTCCGCCCAGTGGTTTAGACGTGATGAAAGACAGAAAGACTTCATTTCTATATTATTATTATTATTATTATTATTATTATTATTATTTGAGTCATCAGTCCATAGACTGCTTTGATGCAGCTCTCTATGCCATCCTATCCTGTGCTAATCTTTACAATATTACGTAACTACTGCATCCTACATCTGCTCTAATCTGCTTGTCATATTCATACCTTGGTCTACCGCTACCGTTTTTACAGTCTACACTTCCCTCAAAAACCAACTGTACAAGTCCTGGGTATCTTAAGATGTGGCCTATCATTCCATCTCTTCTCGTCAGATTTAGCCAAATCGATCTCCTCTCACGAATTCGATTCAGTGCCTCTTCATTCGTGATTCGATCTATCCACGTCATCGTCAGCATTCTTCTGTAACACCGCATTTCAAAAGCTTCTATTCTCTTCCTTTCTAAGTTAGTTATCGTCCATGTTTCACTTCCATACAATGCAACGCACCAGACGAAAGTCTTCAAAAGCATCTTTCTAATTCCTGTCTATCAATGTTCGATGCAAGCAAATTCCTTTTCTTAAGAAAGGCATTCCTTGCTTGTGCTAGTCTGCATTTCATGTCCTGCTTACTTCTGCATCGTTAGTTATTCTGTTATTCAAGTAACAATATTCATCTACTTTCTTTAAGACTTAATTTTCTATTCCAATGTTTCCTGCATCACCTGACTTTGTTTGACTCCACTCCATTACTTTTGTTTTGGAGTTATTGATTTTCACCTTGTACTCTTTCCCCAAGACTCTGTCCATACTATTTAGCAATTTCTCCAGATCTTCTGCAGTCTCAGATAAAATAAAAATATCATCGGCAAATCCCAGGGTTTTGTTTTCTTCTCCTTGGATTGTGATTCCCTTCCCAAATTTCTCTTTGATTTCCTATTATTATTATTATTATTATTATTATTATTATTATTATTATTATTATTATTATTATTATTATTATTATTATTATTATTATTATTATTATTATTATTATTATTATTATTATTATTATTAATGAGAGCTATACAGAAGGTAAGAGAAGTATTTTAAATGCTTTACTCATGTATAGCACACGGTATATACAACTGTTGTTTATAGTTGTAACGCGTTGTGTGAATCATTGTGTGTGGTGGCAGGTTGTCACCTTGTACGATTGTGTGCTGTAGCTGCCTGAGAAGTAGGCTAAGATCAGGGTCTTGAGATGTGGGCCAATGCCGCTCATTTCTCTCCCATGTCACTACTCTTATCGTCTTCTCGAGTGCTTCTTTTACTCCCGTGGAATGCTAAATCTGATCAGATCAGCTCGGCGGATACTGTATGTAGTGTGTGTTGCTGCTCTTCAGGGGCTGGGAGGGCTGCATTGCCGCGCAATTATCTACAGTATATCAGTGCTGCTCAATATGTCGATTATTATTATTATTTCATTCGAATGTTAATGGAAAGTAATAAGACCTTGAAAAGACTAAGCATTGGAAGCACAATTAAAATAAATGTGTAAAGGTTGCCCAAATGAAAGAAATTGCGCTGTTCGTACGTGCGGAAGCGAAGTGACAAGGTACCGTTTCTGCTATTAATTCGTTCAGAATTACCCAGCGTCGGTTTTCAGTTTCTGTTTGCCCTCAGGGTAAAAGAGGTGGTTTTGGTGTCTTTGGGTCATCAGTCCATAGACTGGTTTTATGCAGCCTTCCATGTCACCCTATCCTGTGCTAAACTTTTCATTTCTACGTAACTACTACATCCTCGTGTACCCCTTCCGTTCTTATAGCCTACACTTCCCACAAAAAACAACAAGTTCTGAGTGTCTTGTGATGTACCCTAACATTCTCTCTCTTCTTCTCATCAAATTTAGTCTCGATGGCTGAATGGTCAGCGTACTGGCCTTCGCTTCAGAGGGTCCCGGGTTCGATTCCCGGCCGGGTCGGGGATTTTAACCTTCATTGATTAATTCCAAAGGCTCGGAGGCTGGGTGTTTGTGCTGTCCCCAACATTCCTGCAACTCATAAACCACACATAACACTATCCTCCACCGCAATAACACGCAGCTACATATACATAGCAGATGCCGCCCACCCTCATCGGAGGGTCTGCCTTACAAGGGCTGCACCCGGCTAAAAATAGCCACACGAAATTATTATTATCAAATTTAGCCAAATGGATCTCTCACCAATTCCATTCATTATATCTTCATTCGTGATTCGATCTACCCATATCACCTTCACCATTCTTCTGTAACACCACATTTCAAAAGCTTCTATTCTCTTTCTTCCTGAGCTAGTTATCGTCCGTGTTTCACTTCCATACAATGCCACGCTCCACACGAAATACTTCAAAAGCATCATTCTAATTCCTGTATCAATGTTCGATGCAAGCAAATTCCTTTTCTTAAAAAAAGCATTCCTTGCTTGTGCTGGTTTGCATTTTATGTCCTCCTTACTTCTGCCATCGTCAGTTATTTTACTACCAAAGTAACAATATTCATCTACTTCCTTTAAGACTTCATTTCCTAATCTAATATTTCCTGCATCACCTGACTTCGTGCGACTACAATCCATTACTTTTGCTTTGGATTTACAGTAGAGTCTCGTTAATCCGAACTAATTGGGACCGGAGTCTGTTCGGATTACGAAATTTTCGGATTAACCGGAAAATATTTTCTAACAATAATGTTATTGTTTCTACGTCCCGCTACGGTTTCCGGAGACGCCTAGGTGCCGGGGTTTTCTTTCGAAGGAGTTATTTTACGTGCCATTAAATCTACTTACACGAGACTGACGTATTTGAGCACCTCCAAGTACCACTGGACTGAGTCAGGATCGAACCTATCAAGTTGGGGTCAGAAGGCCAGCGCCTCAACAGTCTGAGGAAAATAGTTTCTACAATACAGTACAGTACATACTGTAATTTAAAATGTCCATTCTTTAGCAGTTACATTAATAAATTACTGTATAAAATTACAGTAGGGTAGTTAAGAGTCCGTAGAGGAGAAAACGGCAATGAAAATGGCATTAGCGAGTGGATGGAAGCTGACGGTCATCAATGACACACAGACCAAGAAATTGTAGCTATGGTGGAGAAAGAATCTGGAGTTGATGAGGAACAGGGTGACGACGAAGAAGACCACAATGAACAACTAGTGTCACATTCAGATGCTGCGGCCGCCTTAGAACTTGCCGTACGCTACGTCGAGCAACACTCCGTTGCTACGCCCACTGATGTGATGTTTATGAGACGCTGATTTAACACTTCACCTTCGAGTAGGTTCCAATCACTACGGCAAAATAAACTAACAGACTTAATAAAGATAAATCACCAGTGATTGATGGTTTATGATGTGTAATTATGTTCATAAGTTATTCTAGTAAAATATGACTACTAAAATGCAAGTAAATCTTCATCCGATAATATGTTCTTTCATTTCAATAAGGAGACTTTTTTTAAAATTGAATATTTCAGTTCGTATTAACCGGACTTTCGGATTAACGGGGTTCGGATTAACGGGACTCTAGTGTATTTATTTTCATCTTGTACTCCTTCCGCAAGACTTTTGTCCATACCATTCAGCATTTTTTTCATATCTTCCGTAGTCTCAGCTGAAATAACAGTATTATCGGCAAATCTCAGGGTTTTTATTTCCTCTCCTTGGATTGTAATTCCGTTTCCGCATTCCTCTTTGATCTTCTTTACCACCTGTTCTATATTAACGTTGAAAAGGCGGGGTGGGGGCAAGCCGCAGCCTTTCCTCACTCCTTTCTGGATTTCTGCTGCTTTTTTATAAAGCCCTCGATTCTTATTATTGCACAGTACCACAGTTAAATAATATGATTTCATGAAACTTATAGCAAAATGATTATATTCGCAACTTTGACAGATTTGTTCACAAATTTTGAATTTGTTGGCACTACCTACAGAATAATCATCAGCCGCCCCTGCTTTGTATTAAAATACACTGAGTGGTCAAAAGTCATGGGAAGGCACTGAATGTAACGTTAATAACGAGTTGCTCCTCCGCGGAGCCCTCAAAATGGCAGCACTACGGCGAGGCATCGATTCTACAAGGTTTTGGAATCGTTCTGGTGGGATCTAGACCAACGCATCTTGCACTAGTGTTGGCTACTGAATGTATGATTCGAAGCAGTGTATCGATTCATTCAAGTGTCCGAGTGAATCGATTCACAGCAACGGCGAGCTCACGGCACACGATTCAGCTTACTCCCAGCGGACAGTGCTGAGTGGCGCACTCACTGGACGTTGACAGGGAGCCGAGCTTCCGCTGCAGCGAGACAGTGAATCATGGCACATCGAAAGAATCGTGAACGAGCGCGGCTCAGTGAGACACATGATACACACGGCTCCTTATCGGCTCACTGGACACGCGGAGAGCCGAGCTTCCGCTGCAGCTAGACAGTGAGCCATGGCACATCGAAAGAATCGTGAACGAGCGCGGCTCAGTGAGACACATGATACATACGGCTCCTTATCTGCTCACTGGACACGCGGAGAGCCGAGCTTCCGCTGCAGCTAGACAGTGAGCCATGGCACATCGAAAGAATCGTGAACGAGCACGGCTGAGTGAGACACAAGATACACACGGCTCCTTATCGGCTCACTGCAGCGAGACATGCAGTGAGCCATGCTACACTGAAAGAATCGTATGCTATAATGGACTCTCGACCTCAGCTCATTTGAAAATAATACCCATTTGCATTCACTGTCCTCTTCTTACAGGGAGGTTTAAATAACAGATGGATTTATTTGCAGTGTTAAAAAGGTACTCACAACACAATTCTGAAGTAGCTAATAAGTAGGTAGGCTATTAGGTTATACTATTTATTATTTTAATGAATCTTAGTATTATAACTTAGTTGATATTTGACAATTAAACTCGACTCTAGCCTGCCCTATGACTACGAGTCATGCTCATGACCACTCAAAAGTAACTGTCTTATATTGGGAAGAACGGCTCAGTATTCTCTCAGTTCATATGTCACATCGTTGCACAAGACTTCAATCATATGTGGACAGACGCAATAACAGTATGTTGAATCAGAAAACCAGCGGGCTACTGTACATCTCGGGTAGCCTATACAAAATATGACTATTAAAAAAATCCTCAGCTGATAGAAAAATACTTTTTAAAAAAGACTGAGTGAGTTGTCGTGCGGTTAATATCGCGTGGCTATGTGCTTGCATTCGGGGGATGGTGGGTTCGAATCCCACCGTCGGCAGCCGTTAAGATGGTTTTCCCGTAGTTTCCCCATTTTCACACCAGGAAATGCTGGGACTGTACCTTAATTCAGGCCAGGGCTGCTACCTTCCTAACCTTTCCCACCCTGCGTCGCCGGAAACCTTCGATGTATTAGAGTAACTAGCATTTTTTCTAAGAAAGGAGTTCATTGTATGAAGACCAGATGGCAGCTGCGAGCACTGAATGCTGTTGCTGCTGTCTTATCAGCACATACTACACAGATGCAGTAGGAGCGAATGAGCCGTGAATCGTTTCACTGTATCGATTCAGTAACGTGAACGGAATCAAATGAATCGATTCAGTAAAATGAATCGAATGTCCCATCACTATCTTGCACTGCTATCCACAATTGGTCTTGAGTATTTGGTGCGGTGTTCATGGATCGTCCACCATCATCGACAACATCCCATAAATGCTCGATTGGATTAAGAACAGGGGGATGTGGAGGGCCAATCCATTGTCGTGACTTCACTGGAGTGCTCCTCCAACCACATGCGTGCCACCACAGAGCGGTGATATGGCACACTGTCCTGTTGAAACTTGGCATCTCCATCAGGGTACTCTAGGGCCAGAACGGGATGCAGGTGGTCTGAAGGAACGACCACATAACGTGCACCTGTCAGCACTCACTGCAGCCGGACAATGGGGTTTAATTGCGAGCATGAGAAAGCCGCCCAGACTAGAAGTGAGTCACCTCCCGCGTGGACACAACCTTGTTGACACGCAGGATCCATAGCTTCATGGGGTAGCCTATATGCCACACTCTCACGCGCCCATCAGCTCGAAACAATTGAAGCCAGGGCTCATCGGACCATAGGCTACCACGCGCCGCCACTGTTCCATGGTCCATTACCGATGTTCTCGGGCCCCTGCACGTCGTTGAGCTCTGTGTCGAGGTGCAGGCGCGGTTCTGCCTTTAGGTCACATGGTCACGTGCCCCTCCACCGATTAAAACTATTATAAAAATCAGAACAACATTATGCACGATTAGTGTCACGACCATCTTCAGTGAGTTCAAGAGGCTATGATTCACCATGGTTGTTCTTGTTCTAGCAGCCCTGGACTAAACTAGGCAACATAGTAAAGGTCTAATGCTGGATGGGACCGACTCGTTCTTATACCTGAACGTCATCCCCTCATTCTGCGAGCTGTGAGGGGTGAAGGGGGTTATGGCAAATTCCATTGACCCGGTCACAGTATTTCTACGACGTGACACTTCAGCGCTAGTTCGTATTTTGAACTTACTTCTCCTACAGCCTACTAGATAGCATCCAGCTACACTTTCTTGTCGGCAAATGTATTATTAACGCGCGCAAAAGTAGTGTTTGTAGCAAACCTGTGCTTACCTTGTACGTCTGTTAGATTAATCGTGTCCATCGGTGTCGATGTTCATTGTAAGTCTGAAAAGTGTGTGAAGATTAGTGTGATGAATCTGAGTGTATTCCTGTGCAAGCATAAGTGTTTTTAAAATGAATCAAGTGAGCTACTTACAAACAAATTCGCTTAATTACGAAAACAGATTATTAGCTAAAGAAATGGGCCGACCAAGACCAGAGCTTAGCATAAATCAAGTGAAGAAGTAAGTATAAATAACCACCTAATCGATACTTTATTAATGCCTCAGGCAAAATTGAATAAAATTAAAACTTACAGGACATGTTTCGATCACTTAGTGGTCCTCTTCAGCTGTATAAATAAAGAACTGAAAAGAAAAACATGTCCTGTAAGTTTTAATTTTATTCAATTTTGCCTGAGGCATTAATAAAGTATCGATTAGGTGGTTATTTATACTTACTTCTTGATTAAACATCGATACGGTCATGAAATGGACAACTTGTAATAAATCAAGTGTTCAAACAACCTACAATCACAGTTTTATATGCAAGAAATAAAAAGGTAAGATTAATTTAATTGATTTGATTCCTAGTGTTCCTAATATATTGAACGTGCCCCACCTATTTTTATCATCACGAGCCGCCACTGTCGAGGTGTCAGCAAAGGGACACGAGTTGGCCCTCGGCTGGTGAAGTCTATGCAGTGCACTTGCCTCCTTACAGTCCTGGTAGAAATGGGTTCCTAACTCCCAACGTTCAACTGACTCACAGTAACCCTTCGAGCGCCCAGTATGGTTCTGCGGAGGCGACGTGATGTTCGCTCGTTAAACACCTGTGGTTTTCCCGTGCGGCGGTTTACGCGGGTACTAAAATTCTTTCTGTGATATTGAAGATCCACCCTTGACACTGTTGACCTCGGAAAACCTAATTCGCGTGTAATCTCCGCAATGCTATGACTCATGCACCGTGCGCCGATAATCACCCCACGTTCAAAGTCGGTTAACTCGCGACGTGTTGCCATCTTCACGACACTGGTGTCTGTGGCCGACTGCTGAGCTACGCCGCAGCTAGCCGCAACGCTCAGGAGTCATAGATAGCTAGATAGATAAGAAATGGGTGAGCCCTGTCTTCGCAGAGCTCCACACGTAGGTCTATGAAGACCCTTTGTGCCCCTTAAACAGGTTTGCCTAGTCCAGCCCTAGTGCTCCTATAAAGCATACTAGTGTCCGGATATTGGCATTTCTGATGTCTTCCAGGCTCACAAAATGTGACCCAAGGTATCGATGTCTGGTGCTTGCAAGAGCCTCGCACTGACATAACACATGCGCGGAGGTCTCCTCCTCCTTACCGCATCTTCTACACATCGGATCCTGGGTGATTTTCATGATGTGTAGGTGTCTCTGTAAGGTATTGTGGCTTGTTAGCAGTCCAACTACCATTCTCATTCTGGTCCTATTCAAATTCATTAGGACCTCTTTATAACATTGGCTAGGCCCTTTGATAAGTTCACGTGCCTGCCTTGCTATAGTTAACCTCTTCCAAATATCTAAGTGAGACTGGTTTGTCCTCTGGGATATTACCAGTCTCACACTTCGGAGTGAAACTTCCAGAAAGGGCTCTGGTCCTGTGAAAGAACCTTTTGAGCCTTGTTTCGCTAGTTTGTCAGCTTCTTCATTTCCACTGATACCTGTGTGCCCAGGGACCCATAATAGGGTAACTGAGCTAAATTCACACAGCTGATCTAACATCCTTTGGCATTCCCATACCAATTTTGATGTTGTTTTAACTGCACATAGTGCTTCTCAGGAGTCATACACGGCACATTTTCTAATGGGACAATTCTTTCCGTGACTTTTGGCCACTTAGTGTAATTCCGAGTGAAAATTCCCTTATTGTAGAATAAAATGAAATTAAATGCCACATTAACACACAAAACCAAAATGGACTAACTTCTCTGAAGTACCGTGTAGTGCAGTAGTTCTGCAATCGGTTGAACAACTTACCATCCAACAACTTCAGCCTGTCATGCAGAAATATTTAAATGCAGAAAGGAGAACCTAACAAAACAAGTACTTTTTTAAAGAGGAGAATGATGAAATGAGAAACTCGTGAAGTATTACGTAAAAAACAGTTCTCGTGAGTGCATGATCATGTACGTGCCACGAGATTAAGATCTGAGAATTGTTTTCCACAGTTCACTGAGAGAGCATTTAAAAGTATAATAACGTGAAACTCAATATAGTCTTCCTAGCTAGAACGGGCGCATTCTTCCAGCGATTAATACAAAACTCTCAGTTGCTGCCACACATTCGACAGTAAAATATTAAGCCCTTCTCCTCGGTAAGAGTGAATTGTTCAGGCTATTAAAGTAACTGACACTAACGTCTTGAGAGTAAAACACTATGTTACACTATATCCATAATATTAAAAGAAGCGTTTTGAGAGATAGGGTTGGAGGAAGGAGCAACTGTTGTGTCATTGCACGGTGTTGCCACATTCCTCCATTCCTTTCTCCTTCCCCTTGCTTCGGCTAACTTTTGCGTTCGTACAAACCGCTGTGTTCTTTTGTACATAACAAAGAAGTGAGAAGTTTGGCAACTCCAAGCAATACGAGCTGGCCAGCAAGTTTATCTCCATGGCAACCGCAGTGGGTTTGCCCACATTTCCATGACAACCGTACCCTCTATCGCTTCTCCCCTCCCAGGTAGGCAGTAAGCGGACCTTCCTCTAAGAACTGTCAGAAAACATCTTTCAATATTACGACCATAGGAGTGAAAGAGCAGGTTGTCTGAAAAACATTAGCTAATTGCTTTACGTCGCACCGACACAGATAGGTCTTATGGCGACGATGGGACAGGAAAGGCCTAGGAATGGGAGGCAAGCGGCCGTGGCCTTAATTAAGGTCCAGCCCCAGCATTTGCCTCTGAAAAACGGATAACAATATTCGTGGTGTAATGTACGAACTAGTGATACTAAACAATGTTATTCATATTACTGTATTTTGATTGATTTGGTGAGCCTCCCTGGTAGAATGTCAGTGCTTTAAGTACAGAGAATCCCGGATCGACTCCCGGTCGGGTGACTAATGAGACTAAGGAAGTCTTTAATGTTCAACCCTTATATGACTCTTTGGTCCTTTTTTTGGTTGTTTAGCCAATATTTACTCCCCTTGAAGTATTGGGCCTATCTCGGCTTTTCTCCTCCTACCAGCAAGGACGGTCTTTCTTAAAAAGAGAAATTTGCTCAATTCGAACATTGATATAGGCATTAGGAAGACATTTTTGAAGACTTTCGTATGAAGCGTTGCGTTGTATGGAAGTGAAACACGGACGATAGCTAGCTCAGAAAGAAAGAGAATAGAAGTTTTTGAAATGTGGTGTTACAGAAGATTGCTGAAGGACAGATGGGTAGATCGAATCACAAATGAAGGGATACTGACTGGAATTTGTGAGAGGAGATCAATTTGGCTAAATTTGATGAGAAGAGATAGAATGATAGGATACATCTTAAGACACCCAGGACTTGTTAATTTGGTTTATGAGGGAAGTGTAGAAGGTAAGAACTGTAGGGGTAGACCAAGGTATGAATAGGACAAGCAGATTAGAGCAGATGTAGGATGTAGTAGTTACGTAGAAATGAATAGTTTTGCACAGGATAGGATGCCATGAAGAGCTGCAGCAAACCAGTCTATGGACTGATGAGTCGAACAACAACCATTATAAATGGAAATTGCAATAGTTTTAGAGTTGATTCCCATCCACATTTTGTCCGACTCATTGGCTGAATGGTCAGTGTTGAGGACTTCGGTTCAGAGGGTTCCGTGTTCGATTCCAGGCCGGGTCGAGGTTGGCGTCAGGAAGGGCATCCGGCCGTAAAACAAGGCCAAAGCCTCGTGTGCTGCACTTTGGCACCCGCGACCCCACAGCTGTGGGAAAAAGTGGTAGACAAAGGTTCCCATCCACATTTTAATTGTCCTGACTCACTCTATAATAGCTTGTGATTAATGCAAGCAATTTTCCGTACATCCTTGTATAATATTCATTCACCTAGTAGGTGACTGCGCGGTTTAGGTAACGTTGCCATCAACTAGTGGGTTCGAACCCCACTGACGGCAGCCCTAAATATGGTTTTCCGTGGTTTCCCATTTTCACACCAGGCAAATGCTGTACCTTAATTAAGGCCACGGCCGCTTCCCACTCCTAGCCCTTTCCTACGACATCGCCGCCATAAGACCTGTCTGTGTCCTTGAGTCCAGGTGAGGGTAAAGCATTTTGTAAAATAATAATAGACTAATAATAACATTAATTCAAGAGTTTGTCATGCTTTGTATATAAATTTCGTTGTAGTGAACTGGGAATTTACACTACAGTTCCCTTAATCTGTGTATATCTCTTCGCTGCGTTTTAAATTAGAGATAAAAATTCCCATTGTGTAACAATAATTCCTTATCGAAGGTGAGTTAGTGAAGGCCGGGGAATCCAGCTGGTGTAAGTGAGGCAAGACACTGACACGCTGGAGAATGTAAGGCGCCCAGTAGGCCAAGGTGATCTAACGGGAGGCGCAATCCGGGCACAACACTGAACAACCAGTACGGTGAACTGATGACGAAACAGTAAGTGCAGCAATGCAGCCACGATTGTTACGAAAAGCAATGTAGTAATTAGAGATGGCTGAAAAATAACGTAGCAGTTACTTTGTCACAGTTACATGCCTGTCACTGTTACGAATGTAACGAGGACAAAAGAATAACAGGTTACCGAGTAACGACAATAGAATAACGTACTAGTGAAAACAGTAACTGGGAAATTAGATAGATATACAGTACTCATTGCGTATTTAAGCATTTTTGTGTCAATTACAGGTTCCCCCAATTACAATGCACATTACTGTTTGAATATTCATAACAAGTACAATAAAAACTACCGATTGTCAGGAATGAAACGCACGTAATAATGTCTCTTTACCCACTGAAGTTTTTATTAATTCGTTTCACACAATTCATTATATCAAAATAACATAACATTACTTCATTTTACTTAATCGAGCCTCTTGTACTGGTTTGTGTCGAGGTTTGGCGGACAGATCATCATGTTTTCTTGTCTTCTATCCTGATCGGGGCATTGTCAAAGTCACTCCTCTAGATTTCAGAAAAGACGCTATGTTGTCTTCTCGTTTCTTCCGTTGTCTGCCGCTCGTTAACTTTATAGCAAAGAGAAATGCTTAGTTGTACTTCCTCTTAAAACAATAATCACCACCACCACCACTTTTGCTGCACCGACCTTCAACAGTGTAGTGAAGCGTGCGCGCATGTGCGAGTGAATTAATTGGACTTGACAACACAGCTGTAAGGAGACAAGCTTGAAGCCGTGACCAGGCTGTGACTAATAATTGGACGTTATTTTTAACTGTTACTTTTCATAGTTACATTATTTGTAACAGTGACCGATGTAGCAGTTACAAACAATAACCGTTTGTCACACCTCTAGTAGTAGTAACGTACAGTAAAAATAACAAAGGTGTAGAATAAACATTAAAATAATTTGGTGGATTCGTTTTCGAGTGACCCTTGAATACTTTTCATGATTTAGTGCCAGTCAAGGGTAGGCTACTTTAATTTTATTTTTATGTTCCCCATTTGGGGATCAAGAAAGGAAACTAAAATTGAACCTTTTTTATACCATTTTAGCTGTAGTTCACGGCTCTGCACTGGTACTTTTTATGAATGTTTAATTTTGGGATTTTTAAAACGATATCTGGAGTGTCACTACTTATCTCAGCGACCCCGAAAACTATAGATTCTACATTAATATTGGTATTTTCTATCAGGCGACACAAGGCTTTTAATTTTGTTTCCGTACCGAGCTCGATAGCTGCAGTCGCTTAAGTGCGGCCAGTATCCAGTATTCGGGAGATAGTAGGTTCGAACCCCACTGTCGGCAGCCCTGAAAATGGTTTTCCGTGGTTTCCCATTTTCACACCCGGCAAATGCTGGGGCTGTACCTTAATGCCACGGCCGCTTCCTAACCAGTCCTAGCCCTTTCCAGTTCCATCGTCGCCATAAGACCTATCCGTGTCGATGCGACGTAAAGCCAATAGCAAAAAAATTAATAATAATTTTGTTTCAGACTGATACTTGAATTATTGAAAAGACCAGACAGCATAATACACTTATCGCATAGTTGTGAGCCTGCATTCTGGAAATAGTGGGCTCATTTCGCACCGTTGGCAGCCCTAAAGATGATGGTCCACGGTTTTCAATTTTCTGAATTAAGATCATTACCGTTGCCTTCCTCCCCTGTCAGGCATGTGACTTTGCCGCAGTGGGGAGGCTTGCGCGTTCTAATGAAGCAGAGACCAGACTAACGAATGGTTCATTGAAAATGGTTTAGCAGCCTTTCAGAACTGAAACGGCTGCAGTCAAGATGATTCACTAATAAGGCCTTGCATTAATATTTAATATGGCTTAGCTGTGTTGATAATGCTACACGGCTGAAAGCAACAGGAAACCATAGTCATAACACTAACTCCCGAAGACATGCAGCTCTCTCTTTGCACAGGATAGGGTGACATAGAGTGCTGCATTAAAGCAAACAACAACACCGTAACCTTCCATTTCCTAACCACTTGCCATCCTTCGATATATAAGTGCGACGTTGAATCATTAGCAGATAAAGTGCACTTAAATACTATAGCTTGCTAAAGATAGATCTAGGTGCTTCAGAAGTGTAAAAAAACGTTAATCTCAAAGGGTTGAATAAAGTAGCGGAGAGGCGTTCGTTAATGAATGCATGTCAGTGAGACAATCGGAGTTGTTAGAGCGTTATGTGCCCAATAAAGTACTTGTTGTCTGTGGCGAACGTAATGACTGTTATTTAAGAGACTATCTACATACTTATCAGTTGCGCTTATGTAAGTAACTGATGCACAGTAGTATTCGTAACTCATGGAACAACAAAACAATTGAAAAGACTGCAATGCTTGATAAGCTATCTCAAGAGTTTATCATCAGCCAGCAATGTCTTAAGAAAACACAGAACCACTTGATAAAAAGTAATGAACCCAGTATTTACTACTGTACCGTATATGGGACAGTTAATTTCTCTTTACTTATACCATGAATATCTCAAATTCATAGATTTTACATATTAATTATCTTTATTTAATTTCTAGTCATCATCAGCATCATCATCATCTGTTTACCCTCCAGGTTCGGCTTTTTCCCTCGGACTGAGCGAGGGATCCCACCTCTACCGCCTCAAGGGCAGTGTCCTGGAGCTTCAGACTCTTGGTCGGGGGATACAACTGGGGAGTATGACCAGTACCTCGCCCAGGCGGCCTCACCTGCTATAGTGAACAGGGGCCTAGTAGGGGGATGGGAAGATTGGAAGGGATAGGCAAGGATGAGGGAAGGAAGCGGCCGTGGCCTTAAGATAGGTACCATCCCGGCATTTGCATGGAGGTGAAGTGGGAAACCACGGAAAACCACTTCGAGGATGGCTGAGGTGGGAATCGAACCCGCCTCTACTCAGTTGACCTCCCGAGGCTGAGTGGACCCCGTTCCAGCCCTCGTACCACTTTTCAAATTTCGTGGCAGAGCCGGGAATCGAACCCGGACCTCCGGGGGTGGCAGCTAAACACGCTAACCACTACACCACAGAGGCGGCTAATGTCTAGTCTTTGTATAAAATGACAAAATGACAAACTGCTAGTCATAAGTAGACATCGAGTACGTATCGCAAATGCAAATTCTGTTTGCCGGTATGTAGACCTCCAAAACCAACAAGGGAGTGCCTTTCAAGGTAAAACTGGAGGAATACTAAGTTTAATAGTGCATATATGTTTGAGATTAGTGCATTCATTTCACATTTCGGATTTATAGTTTTCTACTTTTATTATACATATTTTGACGTGTTTTACAAGCAGTATCGAATAAAACGTTAAGTAATTAATGCCATGAGCTCTTTCGGCAGAGAAATGGTTCAAGAGTAACTGGCTCTTATCAAGGCATACTTTCAGATTATAACATAATCAATCAGGAAGGTAGATACACGAGAATTGCATCTTGATTCGCTCGACATTATAGAGAACGTGTTTAATAGCATGAAATGAAAAGGCGTATGGCTTTTAGTGCCGAGAGTGTCCGAGGACAAGTTCGGCACGCCAGATGGAGGTCTTTTTGATTTGACTCCCGTAGGCGACCTGCGCGTCATGATGAGGATGAAATAATGATGAAGACGACACACACCCAGCCCCCGTGCCAGCGAAAAATTATGGTTAAAATTCCCGACCCTGCCGGAAATCGAACCCGGGACCCCTGTGACCAAAGGCCAGTACGCTAACCATTTAGCTATGGAGCCAGACATGTCTAGTTATAAGTGCCGTGGATCACACCATTCAAGGCAGACTTTGCAAATTCTAAAGAGCTCTCCATGTCATCTCGTCTTATGAAATCACTGTTTTGTATTGTGGAGTTTTTCAGATCATAGGCATTGTCCATACAGAAAACAAAGCAAAAAGTGAATGAAGCCCAACGGACATCTAAAATTGGATTGGTATTGGGGTTTTCTCAGGTGAAAAACCGATTAAATACTTTCACATTTCCAAATATTAAAGCTCAATAAGTATTACGTTTAAGGGAACGGTTGTTTATGTTGTTTTAATCTTTTCCAACCCATGCCGCATTTAACTCGGATTTCAAGCAATGCACTCTTCTCCACTTCTGAGTTCAGTCTCACGCTGTCGTTTTGATGTTCATCACATGCTCTGTTCGGGCGACGGACGATTCATAAATCGCCTTAACATATTTTGACGATAATTATGTACCTTGTGTTTTAATGTTGAGAACATTTCTTAGCAAACAAATTAGGGGTCCCCATACCACGGAAAACATAAAGTGAAGCGATTTCCTCAATTGTGCCGAAAGATGAAGGGCTAAAGGGCCCGGATAGGTTTCAAATTGCGAGTCTTGGATAGCTCTATAAATCTTTTTTTAAACAAATTTTGAAAAATCACTTCCGGCCCGAATACAGTTCCGGAAAGACAGCCTAAAATCGCTTGTTCCTTTACTTGTTTTCTTATTGATTCATATCTTAGCCAAAGTATTTACATACTTCTTTCTGGAATGTTTTCCTTGATTTTTTGAAAAATGTCCACAATGAATATAGTTATAAGGACTTAAGTGAAATTTTGCACCAACTCACATTAGTGCTCGTAGTGGTGCTTAAGTGAAACAATGCATTAGTGGTAGAAAAAGGCAAACTGCTAATCTAATCGACCGGATAACGATGATTAAGAAAAGGATTGTAATTTTTAGGAGTAAATAAAGAATATATTATCATACTTCATTATATTTTATTTACTTAAATTCCGTAGCCCATATTCCTAGGGTGTTTTCAACATTGAGTTGTTTGCCTGAAGGGCTAGAACTGTGGATTTTTCTTTCACCGATGTCTTCCGAGATGGGTGCGTGGAAGTGTAAAGAAAGTTTCAAGGAAGATTAATTCTACTCCTCCTAGTGATTAACATCGTAAATCCAAGAATAGCCAAAATTGAGTTACGATCATCAATGCCATTACCGGTATTTCATTTTTTTTTTCCGCTGTATAAAAATTGCTGCCGTCTCTGTGGTGTAGTCGTTTGCGTTATTAGCTGCAACCCCCAGAGGCCCGGGTTCGATTCCCGGCTCTGCTACGAAATTTGTAAAGTGGTACGAGGGCTTGAATGCGGTTCACTCAGCCTGGGGAGGTCAACTGAGTAGAGGTGGGTTCGATTCCCACCTCAGCCATACTGGAAGAGTTCTTTCGTGGTTTACCACTTCTCCTCCTTAAGGCCACGGCCGCTTCCTTTTCTCTTCCTTCTCCATCCCTTCCAATCTTCCCATCCCTCTAGAAGGCTCCTGTTCAGCATTGCAGGTGAGGCCGCCTGGGCGAGTTACTGGTCCTCCTTCCCAGTTGTATCCCCAACCCAAAGTCTCACGCTCCAGGACACTGCCCTTGAAGTGGTAGAGGTGGGATCCCTCGCTGAGTCCGAGGGAAAAACCACTTCGAGGATGGCCGAGTTGGGAATCGAACCCACCTCTACTCAGTTGACCTCCTGGTGGACCTTGTTCCAGCCCTCGTACCACTTTTCAAATTTCGTGGCAGAGCCGGGAATCGAACCCGGGCCTCCGAGTGTGGCAGCTAATCACACTAATCACTACACCTCAGAGACGGACATCTTTCTTTTCCATTATTAAATTTGTCATTCTATACAACCGACCGCGATGCATTCACATCGACAGCTAACCTCCAACTGAGCGCGCGAGTCAGCACAGCGCCATCTTATAACAGAGTATGTGTGTAATTACCCAAGTAGGTATCGTGTAATTTAATGATGTTCGAGTGTATACCCTCGTTTCCCTTATTTAGCACAAATTTTGCCTTACTTTGAAGCGCTGTTATTCGACAGGAACTGGCTATATGTCTACACCGGGTTTCACCCTCTCCCAATCCATTATACTTCGCAGGTCGCCCTTGGCCTGCAGTAGGCTAGCAGAACATGGCCTCTTACAGTCCCGGACTAAAAGTCATACTTCTTCTTCTTGTACTGCCTTTTCCATTACTGAAGGTTGGCCACAATCACAGCGAAGTCAGTCCTCATCAGTCTACTAGAATCTATTCCTGTCCTTTCCTGTAAGTTCCTGAGCCAAGAGTGTTTCCTTTGACCGCGAACTCTATGTCTATCAGTTTTACCCAGCATGATCGATTTAAGTAAGTTGTACTTTTCACTCCTCCTAATGTGCCCTTGTTTTCTTGATTGTACACATGAACATTCGTTCCCTCCTCATGCGTTTGAGTACGGCAGCCTAGGAGACGTGGTCAGCAGTGTTACCAACTCAGTGGATTTTCTGCTAAATTTGGCGGGAAGTTAAAAGGAACAGCGGATAAAATTTCCTTTTAGCGGACAGCTGAATTTTTGACGGATTTTCAAACTTCTGTTAACGCTTTTCAGCGGTAACATTATCATATGTTATCGTAAGGGGAAACAATAATATATAACTTCTTCTTCTTCTTCTTCCTCTTCTTCTTCTTCTTCTTAATCTGGTTATCCTCCAGGTTCGGCTTTTCCCTCGGACTCGGCGAGGGATCCCGCCTCTACCGCCTCAAGGGCAGTGTCCTGGAGCTTCAGACTCTGGGTCGGGGGATACAACTGGGCAGGATGACCAATGCCTCGCCCAGGCGGCCTCACCTGCTATGCTGAACAGGGGCCTTGCGTGGGGATGGGAAGATTGGAAGGGATAGACAAGGAAGAGGGAAGGAAGCGGCCGTGGTCTTAAATTAGGTACCATCCCGGCATTTGCCTGGAGGAGAAGTGGGAAATCACGGAAAACCACTTCCAGGATGGCTGAGGTGGGAATCGAACACGCCACTACTCAGTTGACCTCCCGAGACTGAGTGGACCCCGTTCCAGCCCTCGTACCACTTTTTCAAATTTCGTGGCAGAGCCGGGAATCGAACCCGGGCCTCCGGGGGTGGCAGCTAATCACACTAACCACTACACTACAGAGGCGGACAAAATATAACTTACCATCATTATTTGCTGTCGCTGTAATCGTCACTGAAATCTTATGAGCTGGGTATGGTGTGTCTTATACCGTGTTTCTATGCCGAAAGGGAAGGTGTAGCAAAGTATCACAAGATGGCTGTCTATTCAAGTCGCAAGAAATCGTGTCCTTTCCAAATGGCTTGAGTAAATGGCCCATTTTCAAGGAACAAAGTCAAATGTAAAGTGTTTCACTTCCAAACATTGATAGCATTAATAAACTTTATGTTGTTTTTCTGAAACGCTCTTTGCCAAAACGTTGGAAAATCAATAAATCATTCCAGTCGAACTCGGCAGACCATATCGCCAGAAGAATTGTTCCGAGATACTTTTATTTTTTGCAAGTTGCTTTACATCGCACCAACACAGATGGGTCTTATGGCGATGATTGGACAGGAAAGGGGTAGGAATGGGAAGGAAGCGACCGTGGCCTTAATTAAGGTACAGCCCCAGCATTTGCCTGGTGTGAAAATGGGAAACCACGGAAAACCATCTTCAGGGCTGCTGACAGTGGGGCTCGAACCCACTATCTCCCGAATACTGGATACTGGCCGCACTTAAGCGACTGCAGCTGTCCAGCTCGGTCGTTCCGAGATACTAAAGGTGATTTTTTGACAATAAATATTAATAAATATAAATTTCCTTAAATATCTCTTGGCTATGAAAAGTGATTAAAGTGAAAAACCTTTCGAAATAGATCTGAAAATTTAAAAAATGCAGTGCTGGTGAGCTGCAAAGTCGGCGGAAAGTTCCTTTGGCTGCTCTGAAAGAGTAATAAAGAGTTAGGATATTGATCTAATGCTGTTGTCGAAAGAGCTCTCAGCCAATTACATTAGGTGAAAAATAACTTGAATGTCTACCGCTATTGTTTACCATTCTAGTAGGATTGAAACGAGTGAATAATTGTTGCAGTGATCATGAACTGGCATCAGATATTTCGAAAAGGAATAGTACCAAGGCTTCATATAATAATAATAATCGTATGGCCTCAGCTACCGTGTGCAGACATTTCAATTTGACGCCATCTGGCTGTCTGTTCGTCAATTTCGACGTTCCGTTTTACTCTAGGCCCACTAGATGGCAGACCGGGTAAACCAAAACTCTCTTGGGCGTCCATGGCTGAGATTTAATGAATTTTGTCGGGTAAACACCAAATGTGTCACCGGAGATCTTTTACATGCCGACATCGTACGACATGGAGTGTCGATTGGACTTTATTCCGCCCTTCAAAAATCCGACTACCTCTGCCGGGTTTGAACCCGCTATCTTGGGATCGGGAGGCCGACACTCTACCACTGATCCACAGAGGGAGCTAGGCTTTATATGAAACCACAGGAGAGGAGATGATGAAACCCTGTTCTAAAACTGGCCAGTGTCGAATTAATTTCCTCTATACAAAAAGCTGGTATGTGCTATTTTGATTTAATTCGAAATTTAGTGGAATTTAGTGGATTTTAAACTAAAATTTAGCGAATAAAATATTTATCGGTTGGCAACACTGGTGGTCAGTTCACGAGATCCGTAACATCCTTCGGAACATACGATAAATAAAAATCCAACATTACCAAAAAAATACTAAACGCACTTTGATACGATTTCAGTGTTGAATAGCCGCAAAATCAATGTCCACGCGTGTGAAACTTCGATAACGATAATGATACAGATTATTAACAAATATTAGCGTGATTAGCTGCCACCCCCGGAGGCCCGGGTTCGATTCCCGGCTCTGCCACGAAATTTGAAAAGTGGCATGAGGGCTGGAACGGGGTCCACTCAGCCTCGGGAGGTCAACTGAGTAGAGGTGGGTTCGATTCCCACCTCAGCCATCCTGGAAGTGGTTTTCCGTGGTTTCCCCACTTCTTCTCCAGGCGAATGCCGGGATGGTACCTAACATAAGGCCACGGCCGCTTCCTTCCCCCTTCCTTGCCTATCCCTTCCAATCTTCCCATCCCTCCACAAGGCCCCTGTTCAGCATAGCAGGTGAGGCCGCCTGGGCGAGGTACTGGTCATTCTCCCCAGTTGTATCCCCGACCACGAGTCTGAAGCTTCAGGACACTGCCCTTGAGGCGGTAGAGGTGGGATCCCTCGCTGTGTCCGAGGGAAAAACCGACCCTGGAGGGTAAACAGATGATGATGATGATGATGATGATGATGATGATGATGATGATGATGATGATGATGATTAACAAACATGTTTGTTCCTTGCCATTAACACAAGGAGGAAGAGCCTCCTTCGAACTGGTGTTCGTTCTCACCAGAGATTTTTTTTTTTTTAGCGGCATTTGTGTAGCACTTGAAGAAGAAGAGATGTGAATTTGTGATTGACGTCTGGGCAAAGATCCAGTCAACATTTGCCACAAGGGATCATTGTCTCCTTAACGACAGCTGCTAATAATAAAAGAAGTATAGCGCTGCCAATACATGCCGGGGCTGAAGTAGCAGAAATAATGACAGCTTGCTTCTATGAGTTAAGCCAGATTTCAGTATTGATCCTTCAATTTTCTCTTTTTTTTTTTTTTCCCCTTTCACTTCTTTATTTGACTTTAGTCCACTTCCGGTGGTGGTGGTGGTGGTGGTGATTATTGTTTTAAGAGGAAGTACAAATAGTTAACCATCCTCTTTATAGGCCTAACACTAATCGGAGAAAAAAATGAAAGGGATCCGACACTTCGAAAAATGAAGGTATCGGCCAAGGGAAGACAAGGGCCACGAAGGGCGTGAAAATGAAAGACTCCCTTGGCCTCAGAACCTAATATCGTCCGAGTCAAAAAAGAACAAGAGTTAACCAAGGGAGGGCGGATAGGACAGATAAAAGTGAGGAACCTGGCACAAGTAAGTGGAATCAATGCCAGGACTCAGCTCAGAGCCCTCTCCGAAGTAAAGAGCCCTTGGGGCCCCTATTATTCGCAGGAGATACCGTGGCTGTTACTTTACCACCCCGACCCACAGGGGGAGAGTGCACTTCCGAGGAAATACTTCATGTTACTGTACTCTAATCCTGAACCTGAAAAGGCAATGTTTTGGTAGCAAAGTGTTGCCAGATCGCATGCTAGAGGAGTTTGATTGGCTAATAAACACACTTATTGTTCAGAGTACCATTGTTCGTAAGTGTTTAGCAGGGTTTCTTTTTTCAATTCGCTTTACGTCGCACCGACACAGGTAGGTCTTATGGCGACGATGTAATAGACAAGTGAATGGACCACTCTTTCTCTTCGTGCGGAATTTTCTCTTTGTCCAATACACCGCTACGCGTTCGCTGGCCTGCTTCCGTTGTTCATCTGTCCAGGCTCTTCCGGTCTTCTTAGTTCTTCCTGCGGCTTGAACACCTTCCAAATTCTTCAGTCTTCCTAAACATATTCCTTTCTAACAGCTGGTATTCGAAGATGTTTAACCTTTCCATATCCTTCGTTTCCTTAATCCATACTGTAGTGTTTCTCCAGAAGTAATCAAATATATGTTTGGTAAGTCTGTTTGCGTTCATTCTGTACAGATGTTCCAGAAACGCCAGCCTCCTTTTCTTCATGGTCTGTGAGATTCTTTCCACCTTCTGGTAAACTTCTTTGTTGCTCTGAAGTTTCCATCCGCTTTCAGTTTGGACAGCGCCCATAATTTTCCTGAGGATTATTATTATTATTATTATTATTATTATTATTATTATTATTATTATTATTATTATTATTATTATTATTATTATTATTGATCCGGTGTTATCCGTGTAGCAAAAAGAAGTGAAAGAAGGTGCGGCTGTTGAACGGATCTAACTACGATATCAGAAATTGAGTTAACACTTTAAATAAAGGTTATATCTCTTCAGAATTTCAAACGTAACGAATTTTTTACTCAGTCAAATAATGAGGTTACAGGTACAAATAGCAATCTTGAAACAAGACTTGGAAAATCCAAGATTTGTGGATTTTTACAGATTTGGGGCTTCAAGCCCTTAGTTTACAAATTCTGAGAAACCGGATCCAATTTACAAACTTGCGAAATCTTAACGTTTAGACAAGGACGGAAATGTCCCAATTTAAGAGCATTTGCTCCAAAATTTACAATATTTAGCCTTCCAGAGACACTACTCAATATTACATTAAACTAGAAAAGAGCTTACGTGCTCTCCAACACTCATCCAATTTTAACCGTCCGCTTATCGAGAGGGTAATACACTCTCTATCCCCGAATTACAGTTAAAGATTTTATGAAATTTTACTTGAGAAGGAAGAAGTTTACATCAAACGGTTTACATAGTCAGAAATTTGGACCTTCCCCTCGGATACATTTGCGGAGACAGCTAGAAAGATAGAATTTATGTGGCCATTACCTGGCTGATGTTCTGCCTGCCGAAGAATGAGGCGCCCCGCCTCCTGCCTTAACACACACACTCAGAAAGACGACGATCAGTCAGACAAGTTAGCCAGAAAAGCCTCAGCTTATATACCCGAAGGGGAGGTTCGACAGGATTCTGGACTAGTCCGGACACACCCTCTCAATTTTATTGGTAAATTCAAAAGTTACACCCAAACAACCAAGAAGAAACCTGTGGTAGGCTGAAAAATAAGTACAGAAAATTTGTGATTGGTCACTCCGAAAACCGCGGAATGAGAGAGAAGTGTTGCAAACCTTGAAATATAGCCTATAAAAAAATGAAAGTTGATTTACTTGAGAAAACCTATAAACACAAAATTTCTTTCCATAACAGCTTCTTTTACCTTGCACCAGAGTGCATGACCATAGTTTTTGGTAGTTACATCTATGGAGAAATGTCCAAACTACTTGAAGTAAACGAACACAAAGCAAATAAATCCAGTCAGTTTAGGCATCTTCACGATAACACAATTACTTAATACTTCAGCAGTGACATCTTCTGATTAAAGTTCCAACTTTTTGTAGTAGCAGTTTCACGTTTGATTAGATAGATAGAGTTCTTTAAGGCGCATCTTTTACTGTGCGGAGCTGAGGTGTACCTCCCGCTACAATATTATTATTATTATTATTATTATTATTATTATTATTATTATTATTATTATTATTATTATTATTATTATTTCATTCATTCATTATCATTATAGACTGTTATGCCTTTCAGCGTTCAGTCTGCAAGCCTCTGTGAATTTACTAAACGTCGCCACAATCCTCGATTTGCAACTAGTGTTGTGGCCTCATTTAGTTCTATACCTCTTATCTTTAAATCGTTAGAAACCGAGTCTAACCATCGTCGTCTTGGTCTACCTTTACTTCTCTTACCCTCCATAGCAGAGTCCATTATTCTCCTAGGTAACCTATCCTCCTCCATTCGCCTCACATGACCCCACCACCGAAGCCGGTTTATGCGTACAGCTTCATCCATCGAGTTCATTCCTAAATTAGCCTTTATTTCCTCATTCCGAGTACCATCCTGCCATGGTTCCCACCTGTTTGTACCAGCAATCATTCTTGCTACTTTCATGTCTGTTACTTCTAACTTATGAATAAGATATCCTGAGTCCACCCAGCTTTCGCTCCCGTAAAGCAAAGTTGGTCAGAAAACAGACCGATGTAAAGATAGTTTCGTCTGGGAGCTCACTTCCTTCTTACAGAATACTGTTGATCGCAGCTGCGAGCTCACTGCATTACCTTTACGACACGTTGATTCAATCTCACTTACTATATTACCATCCTGGGAGAACACACAACCTAAATACTTGAAATTATCGACCTGTTCTAGCTTTGTATCACCCACCTGACATTCAATTCTGTTGAATTTCTTACCTACTGACATCAATTTAGTCTTCGAGAGGCTAATTTTCATACCATACTCATTGCACCTATTTTGTAGTTCCCAGATATTAGACTGTAGGCTTTCGGCACAATCTGCCATAGTTTATTATTATTATTATTATTATTATTATTATTATTATTATTATTATTATTATTATTATTATTATTATTATTATTTCTTAATCCGTTTACCCTCCAGGCTGAGTTTTTCCCTCGAACTTAGTGAATGATCCTACCTCTACCGCCTCAAGAGTAGTGTCCGGGAGTGTGAGACTTGGGTCGGGGATACAGCTGGAAAGGAGGACCAGTAC
This sequence comes from Anabrus simplex, assembly GCF_040414725.1. Lineage (NCBI taxonomy): Eukaryota > Metazoa > Arthropoda > Insecta > Orthoptera > Tettigoniidae > Anabrus > Anabrus simplex. Next base: position 67,466,066 of record NC_090275.1, on the reverse strand, counting down.
CTCGACCAGGTGGCCTCATCTGCTCTGCTGAACAGGAACCTTGTGCGGGGGTGGGGCGAAATCGGAAGGGATAGACAAGGAAAAGGGAAGGAAGTGGCAGTGGTCTCAAGTTAGGTACCATCCCGGCATTCGCCCGCAGGAGAAGTGGGAAACCACGTAAAACCACTTCGAGGATGGCTGAGGTGGTAATCGAACCCCACTCTACTCAGTTGACCCCGTACCAATTTTCAAATTTTGTGGCAGAGCTTTGAATGGAACCCGGGCATGTGGACGTGGCAGCTAATCACAATAGCCACTACACCACAGAGGCGGGCATTATTATTATTATTATTATTATTATTATTATTATTATTATTATTATTATTATTATTATTATTATTATTATTATTATTATTATTATTACACAAGGTTTGCGCGAGTGTGGTGGAATGGTGCAGCCGCGCCATTCCTCTGCCAGAGAGTTTGATAAGTTAATTAAAAGACTGGCTCGCTCCGAGCACACTGCCTCCATTCATGACCGCTATCGCCTCTAATTACACCGCCATTTATTTGCTCTCTCTCGTGGGACCAACTATTCCTAAACCTTCAAGATCTGTTCATCCATCCTGTGTTAAGCTGAGGAAGATTGGAAAGAACAAAAGATTTGTGTCTGCTATTTTCGGATGAACTAGAGATAACGCTGTGTATTGTAGTTTATTCCTCGGAGTAGGCACATTTCTTGACTTGTAGAATTAAAGTTTGTGTTGGTTGATGTCGAGATCGTTAACATCGATGTCTGAAAGCTAAAAATTACAATCGTTATCGTCGCCGTCGCCGTCATCATCATCATTATCTTTCTGCGTTGTTGTTTAATCCGTTCACACTCTTGTTTGTCCGATATGGATAATGCAGAGAATTGATCCTATACTAGACTTAACTAAAGTTGGCGTCTGACAGGTAAGGTTGGAGGGAGGAGCTCTGCACGTGCCATTTCACGATGTTGCCACATTCCAGCATTCCTTTCTACATGCTCTTACCCCTCGCTTCCGGCTCACTTGTTCCCTCCTTCATTCTGACCGCTGTGATCTGTTGTAGACTACCTGGCCAGGCGGCGTCGTCCCATTTGCGATCACTTTTATACAAACAATCAGGTTCTTATCAGTGACAGTGACAGGTTTGGCAACTCCCAGCAAGACGAGCTGCCCTGAAGTTTTATCTCCATGGCAACCGCAGTCGCCCCACCCTCGTTTCCATAGCAACCACACAGCCACTCCCTTTATCCCGCCTCGGCAGGCAGTAAACGGACCTCCCTCTAAGAAATGTCAGACCAACTCTTATTATTAGCAGTATAGCTGACCTCATTGCCCCCTAAGCACCTATGCACCTACTGTCGGATTTTTTATTATGGACACTCGAGTTTAGACTTTAGTTATAAAGGAACCAACAAGTCTATTGCAATGCGAGTTATACCAATATTTTCCTTCTTTAATTCTAGATTAGCATATAAAAGACACATTGTTTTCGACGTTCATTAAATATTTTTTATTTGTGGTTGTAATAAATATTGCCCGGGTTTTTGGCTTCTTCTCTAGGAAGCGCTCACTTAGGAATATATACAAGGAAAACTACTTGTCTGATGGCAATGAAATTTTATATGTTATAACCACATATGTCCCCCTCTGTCGTGTAGTGGTTAGCGTGATTAGCTGCCACCCCTGGAGGTCCGGGTTCGATTCCCGGATCTGCCACGAAATTTGAAAAGTGGTACGAGGACTGGAACGGGGTCCACTCAGCCTCTGGAGGTCAACTGAGTAGAGGAGGGTTCGATTCCCACCTCAGCCATCGTGGAAGTGGTTTTCCGTGGTTTCCCACTTCTCCTCCAGGCAAATGCCGGGATGGTACCTAACTTAAGGCCACGGCCGCTTCCTTCCCTCTTCCTTGCCTGTCCCATCCAATCTTTCCATCTCTCCATAGCAGGTTAGGCCGCTTGGGCGAGTTACTGGTCATTCTCCCCAGTTGTATCCCCCGACCCAAAGTCTGAAACTCCAGGACACTGCCCTTGAGGCGGTAGAGGTGGGATCCCTCGCTGAGTCCGAGGGAAAAACCGACCCTGGAGGGTAAACAGATTAAGAAGAAGAAGAAAAAGAATAACCACATATATTTGCAGTGTAATACTCAAGTTAAAACTTTTTTCAACTACCCCGAAAAAAGTTCTTATCATTTTTCTAAAGCAACTCTTTCTCAGCCCAGGATAAATGTACAGCAGCGAACTTGGACTTGTTTTGAAGCACTCAGTCATGGTTATCAAAAACTACAACAACTATAACCGTACAGTGTGGTACCGAATTTATGAAGAGTAATATTGAAAGGAGGTTTTGTGTACGCCGGACCGTGCGATTGGCAACAGGCCGGATGGCGCACCTCTGTGGGATCAGTGGTAGGGTGTTCGCCGCCGGGCTGAATGGCTCAGAGCGTTGAGGCGCTGGCCGTCTGACCCCAACTTGGAAGGTTCGATCGTGGCACAGTCGGGTGATATTTGAAGGTGCTCAAATACGGCAGCCTCGTGTCCGTAGATTTACAGGCATGTAAAATAACTCGTGCGGGACAAAATTCCGGCACCTCGGCGTCTCCGAAAATCGGAAAAGTAGTTAGTGGGACGTAAGGCAAATAAGATTATTATTATTATTATTATTATTATTATTATTATTATTATTATTATTAGAGTGTTGGCCTCCACATCCCAAGATCGTGGGTTCAAAGACGACAGAGGCAGTCGAATTTTGGAAAGAGCGGACAAATATCCATTTGACACTCCTTGTCATACGATGTCGGCATGTAAAAGATATCTGGCGACACACTTGATGTTTAAAAACCAAACAAACCCCATGGTGCAAGGGCCTTCACCTGCCAAACGACCGCTGTTCAGCCCGAAGGCCTGCAGATTACGAGGAGTCATATGGTCAGCTCGACGAAACCTCACGGCCGTTATTCCTGGCTCTCTCGACCGGGGCTGCCATCTCACCCTCAGATAGCTCCTCACGTAGGCTCAGTGGACCTCGAACTAGCCCTCAGATCCAGGCAAAAATCCCTGACCTGGCCGGGAATCAGACCGGGGACGTCAGGGTAAGAGGTAGGCACGCTACCTCTACACCGCGGACCAGCCATTTGATGTTTACCCGGGCTGTGTGGCTCAGGCGGTTGAGGCGCTGGCCTTCTGACCCCAACTTGGCAGGTTCGTTCCTGGCTCAGTCCGGTGGTATTTGAAGGTGCTCAAATACGTCAGCATCGTGTCGGTAAATTTACTGGGACGTAAAAGAACTCCTGCGGGACAAAATTCCAGCACCTCGGCGTCTCCGAAAACCGTAAAAGGAGTTAGTATGACGTAAAGCAAATAACATCATTATATTTGTTCTTGTGGTAGGCCTATGGTACTAATGCTGATTGTTCTTTCTGTGTTTTTTCTTGTTGATCATTTGTTGATGTGTTGTTCTTAATAATTATTGCAAATGAGTTGTACAGTACTGTACTTGATTTTATTTCTATGTTCTGTATGTTTTTGAAGACGCGAATTTGTTCGTATTTCTTTATTTGTTTTGGCATGTTGTTGTTTTGTTGTTCTCGCTTTTGGTGCTACTGTTGTTAATCCGTTGGTAAGTTGTTATCAATTTTATGTTGCTGTTTAAGTGTTTTCATCCATCTCTGTAGTTTAATGATCAGTGTAGCGGCCTTCCATTCAGGCAGTCTTGGGTTTTTTTCCTGACTGAGAATTTTAGCCACATCTGGTTAATTCCTCTGACTCGGTGAATTAGTCAAATTTTAATTTCGTGTGGCCTGGTGCAGCCCTTGTAAGACAGACCCTCCTACTCGTCGGTATGTGCCGTGTATGGGTACTGTTTGTCATTGTATTGGAGGATAGTGTTGTGCATGACTTGCAGGGATGTTGGGGACATTATAAACACCCAGTCCTCGGGCCAATGGGATCAGTTATTTAAGGTTAAAATCTCCGACCCGGCCAGGAATCGAACCCGGGGCCCACGGAACCGAGGAGCAGTACACTGATCATTCAGCCAAGAAGCCGTTGGGGACAGGGTAATTGGCGCTGTTGTCATACATACACCTTCAATTCCACACGACACTGGGCAACTACTACAGAAACACCCAGCAGTAGAATACATCATCATGGAGTCGGAAAGGACAGACCCTCGGATGAGGGTGGGCGGCATCTGCCACGTGTAGATAACTGCGTGTTATTGTGGTGAAGGATAGTGTTGTGTGCGGTGTGTGAGTTGCAAGGATGTTGGGGACGGCACAAATACCCAGTCCCCTAGCCAAGGGAATTAACCATTTTAAGGTTAAAATCTTCGACCCGGCCGGAAATCGAACCCGGGATCCTCTGGACCAAAATCCAGAACGCTAACCATTTAACCATGGAAGTGATATCCCTAATTCAGATCTATTTATTTCAGTGTTCATAGCGGCAGATTTTGTGATACCCTTGAGAAGGTTTCATTTTTGCCTTTGAATTACTAGATTGTTTTCTTTTTTGTTACAGGTAAGCCTGAATGACACCACGAGGGTATTGAGGTGAGTGTTCTCGTTTCTGAGAGATTTGTCGTAGTACAGTAGAACCCAGCTTAACCGAAACCCGGCTTAACCGAAATGCTCTAGCAAAATTCTATATTAATATTTCGTTTTTACTCTCTCGTTCTTAGCCGTCGATAGTAGTAATTCTCTTGCTATATGTGCTGAGTTCTACTAGGCAAACCCTACTTTTATATCCTGACTTATACCAGAATGCACGTGTAGCATGAAACAAAACAGCTTCTTACCATCTAGTTCGTTCCATGATACATTTTTTTCTTGAACAGGCAGGAATTCTTCTTCTTTCTTCGTTATGCCCATTCATAGAGCGCGTTTGAACTTGTTAGTTGGTTTGATGGTTTGTGCCTTCTTATCCTCCCAAAATCTCTTCATGAATGCACTGTGTTGCATATTGCGTTCTGTCGACCACATCCTACCAGTTGTCTTTTTGGGTTTCTCCCTAAATTTATGATTGGCTACTTTTGTTCTAAAAGCTCCACGATTTTCCATGATGTGGTCTGTGATATTTATTTCTTGGAGGTCCGCCTTAGTTTCTTCTAACCATTTTATTTTGACCTTCTTTGATATCACTGATACACTGACTGACAGTGACAATGCAACACCAAGGAGGAGTGGTTCGAAAGGGATGAAAGTTGGGGAAAAAACAGAGACGGCACGGACGAATAATTGATGTTTATTTCAAACCGATATGCAGGTTACACAATGCGCACGGCATCGACTCAGTAGGATGTAGGACCACCGCGAGCGGCGATGCACGCAGAAACACGTCGAGGTACAGAGTCAATAAGAGTGCGGATGGTGTCCTGAGGGATGGTTCTCCATTCTCTGTCAACCATTTGCCACAGTTGGTCGTCCGTACGAGGCTGGGGCAGAGTTTGCAAACGGTGTCCAATGAGATCCCACACGTGTTCGATTGGTGAGAGATCCGGAGAGTACGCTGGCCACGGAAGCATCTGTACACCTCATAGAGCCTGTTGGGTGATGCGAGCAGTGTGTGGGCGGGCATTATCCTGCTGAAACAGAGCATTGGGCAGCCCCTGAAGGTACGGGAGTGCCACCGGCCGCAGCACATGCTGCACGTAGCGGTGGGAATTTAACGTGCCTTGAATACGCACTAGAGGTGACGTGGAATCATACGCAATAGCGCCCCAAACCATGATGCCGCGTTGTCTAGCGGTAGGGCGCTCAACAGTTACTGCCGGATTTGACCTTTCTCCACGCCGACGCCACACTCGTCTGCGGTGACTATCACTGACAGAACAGAAGCGTGACTCATCGGAGAACACGACGTTCCGCCATTCCCTCATCCAAGTCGCTCTAGCCCGGCACCATGCCAGGCGTGCACGTCTATGCTGTGGAGTCAATGGTAGTCTTCTGAGCGGTCGCCGGGAGTGCAGGCCTCCTTCAACCAATCGACGGGAAATTGTTCTGGTCGATATTGGAACAGCCAGGGTGTCTTGCACATGCTGAAGAATGGCGGTTGACGTGGCGTGCGGGGCTGCCACCGCTTGGCGGCGGATGCGCCGATCCTCGCGTGCTGACGTCACTCGGGCTGCGCCTGGACCCCTCGCACGTGCCACATGTCCCTGCGCCAACCATCTTCGCCACAGGCGCTGCACCGTGGACACATCCCTATGGGTATCGGCTGCGATTTGACGAAGCGACCAACCTGCCCTTCTCAGCCCGATCACCATACCCCTCGTAAAGTCGTCTGTCTGTTGGAAATGCCTCCGTTGACGGCGGCCTGGCATTCTTAGCTATACACGTGTCCTGTGGCACACGACAACACGTTCTACAATGACTGTCGGCTGAGAAATCACGGTACGAAGTGGGCCATTCGCCAACGCCGTGTCCCATTTATCGTTCGCTACGTGCGCAGCACAGCGGCGCATTTCACATCATGAGCATACCTCAGTGACGTCAGTCTACCCTGCAATTGGCATAAAGTTCTGACCACTCCTTCTTGGTGTTGCATTTGCTCTGTCAGTCAGTGTATTATACAATGAGTGACATTATGTAAACATTTTAATGTTAATATACATTATGCGCCTTTGCTTAACAGATTTTATGCATTTTTATTTCGACATTTAACTTCCGAAAATATTTACCATGTGTTATCCGAAAAAAGAACGCGTCAACCGAAGTGGCTCCGCCCCCTTTATTTCGGATAAACGGTGTTCCACTGTAATATCTAGAGTCCGCATTTTCACGTAGTAATAGTAACAAGTTTACTCTAGCCTACACAACAGTTATGCTATGAGGTTTGCATAAATATTAGGGGTACGGTCTATCAGAATCCGTAGAATTTATGTTAATCTCGTTACATTATGGAAGAGAGGGCTAGACGACATTTCCTACTAACCAAATTAGTTTGCACTCTAAACTATTACTGCCTAAAAATCCGAGGTCTGGTAATGTCAACGCAGTGAGTACGCACTTACGATCAGCGCTTCTGCAAGATAAGGGAACCCAGAAACATTTTTTCTGGCATCGCTCTAATCCAGGGCCTCTCAGGGTGCATGCATCGATGCATTGCGCGGCGCAAGGTGCATAAGACGACTTCACTAGGTTGACCAGAGTGCAGATCCCCCACCCCTTGAATTTGAGCTATAACTCTGTTTCTCCCTTTCCCTACACCTGTCTCTCACGCTCCACCTGTTTCCCCCCTTCCTCATTTGCTCTACAGCGCTCTATCATCCCAGCCGAGTTCAGCCGAGCTTAACCGAGTCGCACTGAGACAAAACCCTGGTACGGACCGATGCACGGTGCAGAGAACCTCTGCGCCTCGTTTTGCACGCGTGAGATTTTGGACGTGTGAGAGGCCCTGCTCTAATTTCAGGTCGGCTTTGATGTACGGAAGTAAACGCTGGATAGACAAGGGATAGCTTAATCATATGTGGTAAGAAACGGACATGAAGGCAGTGAAAAAAATTGCTCGTACAAACGGGTGTAAAGAATGACACCGTGCGAGTTGGCCGTGTGGTTAGGGACGCGCAGCTGTGAGCTTGCATTCGGGAAATAGCGGGTTTGAACACCACTGCCGGCAGCCGTGAAGATGATTTTTCGTGTTTTCCCAGTTTGTATCTTAATTAAGGCCACGACCGCTTCCTTCCCACTCCTAGCCCTTTCCAAATCCATCGTCGGCGTAAGACGTATCTGTGCCGGTGCAGTGTAAAGCCAATAGTAAAATAATAATAAATAAATTACATCAACCATTCACAACGCCTTCTGCCAGCTGTACTCTCTGTGGATGACTGGAGGCCAACGAGTTACGCTCCACCTGGCCGTCCCGGTTGCATCAAGGTGTCACCTAATGTAATATGTGCAAGGGCAGGCATGGGATGTGCTGCATTTAATCGTAGTGACCTATCTCCGTCCTACTGCTTATAAGAGTGATGGAAATCATTTCACGATATGTTTCAATGGAAAAATAACAATTTATGATTTGAAGAACCCAATATAGTATCTATATATTCAAAAAAATGTGAAAATAAAAGGCAGTCAGTCTGGCCATTCTATCCGGTCGATTCCCTTCATTCTTTTCTTTAACTGAAAGGTATTCACGCACATATTTGTTGTCAGGTACTATAAATCATTGAACTTCAACCTTCCCCAAATTATTTGAATTTTTCAATTTTTATCTCTCTGAAGCAATCATATCTGTGGTTTTAATTAAGGTACGGAGTTCGTTTTGGCCTAAGAACACTCAGTGGATCAAGCTCTTTCATTTCAGCTCTCAGCTATTCAAATTGGTTGATTTTGAGGAAAGTTATGATGCACATTCAATTTGACGTCTCATTTCTCCAACATTTTTTCTCATTGAAGCAATCATATCTTTGGTTCTAATTGAGGTACGCAGTTCGTTTTTGGTCTAAAAATACTCAGTGGATCAAGCGCTTTCTTTTGAAGTAATAAATACTTGAATTGGTAGATTCTGAGAAAAGTTATGAGTACATTTGTCTCCATGACGAAGATCTTTGAAGGACTTTTTAAGACTTCGGCGCGTAGTGTTGTTCCAAGGAACGTTTAATTCAGTTTCTTTGTGTGATGTATTTTCAAGTGTTTTATTAACATAATATTACAGTCTATTACCACAGCAGATTATGTGCTATTTTATTAACTCGAAACTTTGCACTTACATCCGTGAGGATAGAACGAACACCATACTTTGTACATGGCAGGCAGAGCCAGCGGGAAACTGCTAGTTTAGATGTCAACCCCTCGTGTAGGTATGTTTAGGCACAACGAAATTCACATATTCCGCGTCAGAAAGTGTTTGTTATTTGTTATTTCAACAGCCAGAAAAAAAGTTAAAACCTAAAAATCCGAGCGCTACTTGTGTGGAATAACACCAAGGAGTCTGTTCGAGGCTTAACGTCACCGTCAGACGGACATATTACCATCCGTGGTTTCCCATTTTCACACCAGACAAATACTGGAGCTGTCCCTTAATTAAGTCCCGGCCACTTCCTTCCCATCCCTAGGCCTTTCCTGTCCCATCGCCACCATAAGACCTGTCTGTGTCGGTGCGGCGTAAGCAAATAGCAAAAAAGAAGAAGAAGAAAGAAATTGTATAACAACACTTCTCCTGTCCTGCTGGCCAACATTCTGATGCTAAAAAGGTGTTCCACCAAGAGGAATAATTAATATTATTTTTGGATTTACGTACCATAAACTAACTTACATTTGTATGATTTTCGGAGACGCCGAGGTGCCGGAATGTAGTACCACGAGTTCCTTTACCTGCCAGTAAATCTACCGACACGAGACTGATGCATTTGAGCTCTCTCAAATATCACCAGACTGAACCAGGATCGAACCTGCCAAGTTGGGGTCATAAGGCCATGACCCCACAGTCTGAGCTGCTCAGTCCGGCTACCAACAGCACTCGACTTAGACGGAAGTACGCTGGATTTTTGAGGTCAAGATAACAGGTTCAATTCGGGCCAGTCCGACTCGACGCCAGCTCATGTCGATATATTTACTGATACGTAAAAGAACTCCGGCGGAACAAAATTCCGGCACCTCGGCATCTCCGAGAGCTGTATAGGTATAGTAAGTGGGACTTAAATATAAAGCTTACTTTTCGAAGCATTCTCGTATGCTTGAACGTGTATAGTATTGAATGTGTAGTACTAAATGTGGAGAATACTGTTTTACGTCGGCTTATATTACCTTGTTAAGTATGTATTAAAACAGGTTATTTGGTTTGCATGTGCAATTTGAAATTCGTGAAGCTTGTGTCTGTGTTCCTTCCTTTCACTGTGTGACGTCATAGCAAGGTGAAAGTAAACTGTTGTGTTGAGCGACCATCTTCTTCCCTGCCCTCTCTTCCAGCCCTCCTGGCGTGAGGCCGATGAACCCTCTTCCCTTCACCCCTTTGATGCTACCCAAGGCCAACAACTTGCTGGCATTGCCTACTCCCCTATTTTATCATCGAAGTGAACGGAAAGGAATGTTCTAAAACTGAAAAGAATTACAGTACTGTAATTAAAACTGACCTTCTTACTTACTGGAGGATCTATCAACAACCTGCTCTGTCAGCTCAATACCCTTACAAGCCTTAAGAATAAAAATAATAATAAAAAGAAGAATACCGAGCGAGTTGTCTACGCGGTTTGGGTAACGTAGTCAACTTGCATTCGGAAGACGGTAGCCCTAAACTGGTTGGGGTAAGTAGATTTCCCACTTTTTCAAGTTTTTGACCTTGCGTTTTATTAATGGTCATACAGAATGCTAGTCGACTTGCTGTGTGTACACGCATGCACGTAAATTGTGCCCCGATATAAACAATGCGTAGCGTCCCCTTACCTCCTCGCTTAACGTACTGCTGCAGGTAGACAGCCCGCTACAAGACTGTTGTGATTGAAATTGGCACAGTGGTGGATGTATAGCAATACACACACTGTGCCTTCAGCACTACACGTTCACTCCCTCCCCTCCTCTTCAGTACTGGAGTGGAGCAGTGTTGATTGTTATGTCGGGTCTCCATTTCTGTGCATGCGTTTACGTACGTAGACTGTTTTCTCTTAGCAGCGTGTAAGTATTAGGATCGTTCTGCCATCTGTTGAGTATATTCAGAAGCTGGGAAAGGTCAGAGAATCAAAGAGTAACTAGCAGAGAATAGTATTATTCCATCCTCAGAGGAAGTGTATACTCTCTGGTTTGAGAGGTAGAGATCATTAATGAAAGTGTTAGTCGTTTAGCAACCTGCTAAGTACAGTAAATATTGCGGGTTAGGGTAAGCCTTCACCTGCAATTATTGGAGTGATCATTTAATGATTTAATGATTTGATAAATATATTTCCGTTGAATTTTCAAGGAATGCAAAATATTTCCTGTAGGCTTACTATTGAGACGATTTGGAAGATGTTGGTACAAATCGCACCTTTTAACTCCCTCTAGTTTGAGAGCTTGAGTTTTGTAAAACTTGCACACATATACGTAATAATAATAATATTAATAATAATTGTTACCAAATTTTTGTGGTAGGTAGAGGTGAAAGAAGGTGCGGGGGTGAACAGGTCTCAGGCTACGAAATTAAAGTTAATTTAAAATTTAACAAGGTTATATTTTCTTTTCAAAATTCAGAAATAACACGAATGGCAGGTACAGAGTAGCAAGGCAACAAAAGTACAATTACAGTATTTACAGGATTTGGGCTTCGAGCCCCGAACTCACAATTCTTGGGCAACTAGCCCAACTTTACCCCAAAACAAGATTTAACAGAGGGGCAGAAAACCCCATTCATGCCTAGGAGCACTTGCTCTAAATTACACAGAAAAGCCTCCTCGAGGCATACAACACTCAATTTTCGAGAAAGAGCCACTCGCTCTCAACTTTAAGCCTATCAAAGGCCACACCAAACTCCACCTTCAAGTTGTCCTCTAAGGACATAGACACAGGGGTAAAATACCCAACCTACTGAGGCCTATTAAGTGAGAAAAAGGTTAATTACATGACCTCTAAAATAACAATTTGAGAGGAGGCGATCTGCACTCCTAATACATTTTGTTTAAAACCTAATCTGGCTCTAGGCCGCTAATGCAAGGGCTAATCCCATACTACAGAGGTGACTTGAGAAAAGAACAATTTACATTACATTAAGGAAGAATCGGTTGTGAGAAATAAGTTCACCTCAAAACAATATGAGTGGGAGCTCGAGAGGGTTAAGCACTCTCTATCCCAATATGTAACTTTAAAAGAGAATAGATGCTAAGAGTTGTTACATTTTAGGGAAACGTTACATGGTGGAAACGCTTCGGACCCGCCCCGAGAGTTAAACTGCTGAGCTAGCAAGAAAAGAAGTTATTAAACGGCCATTACCTGGTTGTTGAACTGCTGCCCGAAGAAAGAGGTGCTTCCCGCCCCCTGCTATGTACTTTACACACTGAAAGATGGTACAGAAGTGGCCCGGAGACCCTAAAATCAGCAGTTTATATACTCCCGCGGAAAGTTCGAGGCGTTTGAGGAATGAGAACACCCTCCCACAAAAACTTTATTGGCTAGGGTTAAGCAACATATCCCCTTTGGAGAAGATACACCTGATTGGTTATAAATTAATTACGGAAATTCGGGATTGGCTAAATTCAAAACAAGGGGAAAGAAAGGGTTATACAGCCAACTTAAACAATAACAGAAAGAAATTTAACAAGAAACAAACTTTTGAAATATAAATTTCTCCAAAAACAGTTCTTTCACTTCGCACTAGGGTGCACTATTGTTGATCTTCAGTAGTGTCCTCTAGAAGAGAAAGTTCACACTTCTTACTACCGGAAAAACAAAAATACGTCGAAAACGACCCAGTTCAGAAACTACAAAATTTCCAAGTAGTGACATCTTCTGAGAAACTTGAAAATTAATACCGAAGATAAGGTTCAGACTTCCTCCAGCAGAGGAGTTAGCGGCGCGGAGGTGTACCGCCCGGTACAATAATAATAATAATAATAATAATAATAATAATCAACATCATCATCATCATTATTGCCGAAGAACTGAGAAAGAACAATGAACATGAGGAGGTGCACGGACTGGACATAAACGGGAGTTGCAGAGAATTGACATCATTGCCTTTAAAGATAACAGTTCTCAGGGATTCATCCAAGATCCGACTGTCAGGTTCGAACACCATAGCGGTCAGCTAGAGGAGGTAAATGGAGAAAATATTAAAAAATATAAACCTACTATCCCTTACTTCAAATCTGAACACCACCTTCAGGCAATTGAAATAATAGGGATAATGGTCGGAGGTCGTGGTATCGTACCTCGTCACTTTGTCGCCACGTGGAAGCGCTTCCAACTTCCAATGAAGCTTATCCCCGAAATTTTGACTCTCGTCCTCTGAGAATCCATCAGGACTCTGAGTTACCACCTCTACAGTACTGAAATGCCACACTAATTACCGTTTACCATATCTTCGTTATAATTTAGAGTTTTGTTTAATTAATAGAACTTTGATATATTTTAACTTGTTTTAATGGCAGCCTGAAAATACAGGAGGTTGTTCCTAAATAAATGGAAATGTATATAATGGTACGGTTGAGTGACTCAGTCCGTAGAGTCCAACTTGGCCAGTTCGATCCCTGTTCAATCCGATGGAACTGAAGGTGTTGAAATACTTCAGCCTCGTGTCCGTAGATTCAACTCCTGGGAAAAGAACTTCTGCGGAACGAAATCCCAGCAATAATAATAATAATAATAATAATAATAATAATAATAATAATAATAATAATAATAATACCAAACCAAACCCCATGACACTACAGCCCTTGAAGGGTCTTGGCCTACTAAGCGACCGCTGCTCAGCCCGAAGGCCTGCAGATTACGAGGTGTCGTGTGGTCAGCCCGACGAATCCTCTCGGCCGTTATTCATGGCTTTCTAGACCGGGGCCGCTATCTCACCGTCAGATAGCTCCTCAATTCTAATCACGTAGGCTGAGTGGACTTCGAACCAGCCCTCAGGTCTAGGTAAAAATCCCTGACCTGGCTGGGAATCGAACCCGGTGCCTCCGGGTGAGAGGCAGGCACGCTACCCCTACACCACGGGGCCGGCTAATAATAATAATAATAATAATAATAATAATAATAATAATAATAATAATTTATTTGTATAGTGGAAATTAATCAAGATGAAAAGACAGAGAATAAATTAGAAAAACATAATAATCAGAAAAACGAAAAGACACTATTTGAAAATGGAGAGAGGAATGGAAGAGAAGATGCCAAAAATATTACTTAAATGCTTATTGCTCCCCTTTTGGCCTAGTGCTCTCCTTGAAGACATATACAGTATTTGCATATTTGTATAGTGATTACTCTCACTAAAAACTAGTGTATAGAACAAGCATTTTGGCTTTATTGGGTCAAGGTCAGCCTGCCCAAGGACATGTGCCTCTGCAGAAGTTGAAATATCGTTTCACAATTTCTCGACAAGTTCAGTATGGATGTGAATTCATGTTCTGCACAAAAGTGAGCATGAGATTAATTCCTGGTAGTGTTCGAGGTTCATCACTCACCCTACGAAAGGACAGTTGAGGTGCTATCTGAGAGTGATATGTTGCCTAGGGACTAGAAAGCCAAGAATAATGAGAATGACCAAGACGATTCGTCCTGCCGAACCCACGATCTTTAAAGACAAAAAATAACTATTTTTCTCAGCCTTAGTGTTCGGAGATTTAAATTATCTGTGAGATTCGGGATGCCGATCTCCGCAATGCTATGACCCATGCGCCGTGCGCCACGTTCAAAGTCGGTTAACTAGCGATGTGTTGCCATCTTCACGACACTGGTGTCTATAACAGACTGCTCAGCTCCCGCGACGCTCTGGGAACAAACAACGCACAGTTTCTAATGGGACACCCCTTCCCGTGACTTTTAGCCACTCAGTGTATAGTAGAACCTGGAACTCAGAGATGAGGTATCAAAACCCGCAGATTCATGGCCAGAGCCTGAGAAAATTAATTTAATTTTTTCAAGCCAGAAACAAACATAATATATGGTTATACATATATCACAATCATTAACAACGTGCAATCCTGTAGATCCTGTGGATCCTGTAGTACTTATTTGATTATTGTTTGGTCGGAGGAGCTATACCGGATGAATGGAGAGTTGCTATAGTAAGCCCTGTGTATAAAGGAAAGGGTGACAGACATAAAGTTCAAAATTACAGGCCAGTAAGTTTGACGTGCATTGTATGTAAGCTTTGGGAAGGCATTCTTTCTGATTATATTAGACATGTGTGTGAAATTAATAACTGGTTCTATAGAAGGCAGTTCGGTTTTAGGAAAGGTTATTCCACTGAAGCTCTTTTATTTTATTTTTTTTAATTTATTTAAATGACCTTTGTTGGTACAACATTTGGCCATCCTCTATGTACAAGGAACACTCACTGCACACATATAAAAAATAAATTGTCAGTGTAAAGGACATACAAGAATGAAAATCAGATTGTCACAGTCTTCAAGTAGAGAACACGACACTTAAGCTCTCTTCCGGAAGAAGAGGGGGAGAACAAACAAAACACAAAACAAAACAAAACACAACACAAAATACTACCCAACTCTGGCAACAATGCGGAAAGCACAAAGTCAGATTCTTATTTCCGCGGTTCTCAAAAAGTTCATCACAGCACTGAGAACTGAATTGTTTTCACCGTGCAACACCAATGCAGCGCTGGTCGGGAACGGCACTTGTAGAGCAGATAGTTCAGATAAAAAGCGGCTGCGAGAAGCTTCATAAAGGCCACACTTAAACAAAATGTGGTTGAGATCGCCATCCTCCGCATACTGACATCGACAGCGTGGTGAAGCCAAAACTCCTATGCGATAGAGATGTGAAGGGAAGGATCCATGATTGAGCCGCATTCGGATGACGGATACCGTTAGACCTCGTGACCGATGAAACTTATAATACCATGGCTTAGGAGGAATGTTGGGTTGTACGAGAGCATAGGCTCTACCTTTATGCAGTTGAGATGTTTCCCATTCCGTAGACCATTTGTGACGAATTTGTTGTCGAATAGTGGGAATAAAATCCATCCATGGAAGTTGCAGCGCTGTAAATAGCCCTTCCGATGCACCACGTTTGGCTAGTACATCAGCTTTTTCATTGCCGAAAATTCCACTATGTCCTTTGACCCAAAGAAATGCTATGGAGCAACCAGACGAGTAGATGTTAACAGCTCGCTCCACGATGTCATACAAGTAACCATGCGTTTGGAGATTCCACTTGAGATTTTGTAATTTCTGCAGAACACTTTGGGAGTCCGTAATGATGAGAGCAGAATCAAATCGCTTGTTTTGACAAAAACGAAGTGCAGCACATATAGCTAAAATTTCCGCTGTATATATAGAGGTTTCGGGCGGCAGTTTGAAGCTACCACATTCTCCCGTTTGTTGGCAGTAATATGCATATCCTACCGAGTCGGCGAATTTGGAACCATCCGTAAAGATATAAGTACTATTGGGCCACATGGAGCGAATCAGAGCCGGAATGCAGTTCTGTGTATGAGGTTCTGTGGTGAGATATCTAGGTAGATAGTATATCGGCAGTCGATATGAAGAACACTGAAAGCTGGCTTCAAATCCGGGCATGGTTCGTGTTTTGAGAGTTAGTGCGAAAATCATGTTCAGTTCGTTGTAGCAGCATAACAGAAGCTGTGGCTTGTATCGTGAGCGTCGACCATGTCTCTCCGCGATAACGGTCAATCGTTGAAGTGCAATAAGAATGGGATGCTGTGAAATAGCAGAACGTTGTAAAAGAAATTTCTTGCCTAGCATTTCTCGGCGCATTTGCAAAGATAATTCTCCAGCTTCTATTAAGAGAGCATTTGTTGGTGTGGATCTCATAACACCCAAACAGATGCGGATCGCCCGAAATTGTATGGTGTCGAGTTTCTTCGTGACGTATGCAGGAGCATTCCCATACAAAAAACACCCATAATCAATCATGGAGCGTATCATAGAACGATACAAAGTCAAAAGTATTACAGGATCTGCTCCCCACCAGGTACGGGTCACAAAGCGGAGAATATTAATCGCTCGTTCAATTTTTGGAAGAAGGTGAGCAATATGGCAACTCCAATTTAGTCGACTATCAAAGTGCATACCCAAGAGGCGGAATGATGATTTCACTGGAAATGTGAATGGTCCTAAATGGATATCACCAAGCTGAGGTAAAGTCCTCTTCCGGGTAAAAGTCACCACAGTAGATTTCGATGGAGACAATTCAAGTCCATTATTATGCAACCATTTTGCCAGTTCGCAGGCCACGTAATGTAAACGGAGAGATGTAACCTCGAAGCTAGAGGAAGTAGTGTAAATACAGACATCATCCGCATATTGTAAAACGTGAATCGAGGGGCTGAACAGATGCTCAAGATCAGCAGTATAAATTGTATACAAAAGCGGGCTGAGCACAGCACCCTGTGGGAGACCTTTACACACGCGACGAGGGCCATGTAAACGACTGTGTCCATCTCGTACGTAGATATATCGTTCGTGTAGCAATGTCTGAAGACCATATATAAAAGCTGGAGGGATATGGAATGCTTCAAGCTTACTGAAGAGAACCGGAATACTGACGTTATCATAAGCTGAGCTGATATCCAGTGAAAGAGCCGTAAGATATCCATTAATCGCAAAAGCATGTTCTATTGCAGAAGTGAAGATACTGAGAGGGTCCAATGTTCCTCTCCCACGGCGGAATCCATACTGCGACTGAGGAAGCAGCTGCTGGTGTTCTAACCACCACTCAAGTCGTGTTTTCACCATCCTTTCCAGAGTCTTTACCACACACGAGGAAAGAGCTATTGCTCTGTAAGAAGAAGGGTCACTAGGGTCCTTTCCAGGCTTCAGAATAGGGATGACAATTTGAGTAATCCAGTCCAAAGGTAATTCTTCCCGTGTCCAAATGTTGTTAAAAATGTCTAGTAATAGAACATGGGCTGTGCGAGGGAGATGGGATAACATCGAATACTGGATGTAGTCCTTACCAGGGGCAGTGTTATTGTTACATTTTAACGCCTGTTGGAGTTCCGTATAAGTAAATGGCCGTAACAGAAAATGAGTGCGATCCCAGTTCGGTGAAAAGCGCCAACCGGGCAACTGCGGTACAGTCGGTGGAGCAATGTGACTATGAAAAGTCTCGACGCAATCAGACGGAAACGAAGAACGTGGGGAGCTACTCCCCACCCCTTTCAAGGATCTTACTTTATTCCAGATTGTAGTAAGTGGGGTTTCTCTGCTAATTTCTTCACAGTATCTTCGCCAACTGGATCGCTTTTTCTGTTTTAAAAATCTTTTGACCTGTGCGTTGATACGTTGATAATTAGAATAAGTCTCCCAGGAAGAAAGGCGTCGATATTGTTTAAAAGCAAGTTTCCTTCTTGCAATCATTCGGGAACATTCTGTGTCCCACCACGGCGTAGGGAGATGTTTTGGAAAACAAGTAGGCTGTTTCACTGGGGTACTAACCGAAGCTGCCGCATTTATGATGTGTATTAAACTGGCGTACCTTGGAAGTGGATCTTTAGGGAGAGTTGCAGTACGAAGTTCGGAGTCTATGTTCTCGCTGAAGGCAATCCAATTCGCTCGTTTGGTGTTCCATTTTGTGGTTGGGTAGAAGGTTGTAGGTAAGGCGTAGCTATTTTGTAAATGAATTTCGATAGGAAGATGATCAGATCCCAGGGAGTATCGTCGTGCTTCCCAGGTTAGGTTGGCAGCGATGGCTGGAGAACAAATAGTTACATCTACTGCCGAAGGTCGATGTCCAGGCCGAGATATTAGGGTAGGACTACCGTCGTTGAGTATGACCAGGTTGTAGTCATCCATCATATTTTGCAGGGCTATTCCAGCACGGTCCGTATAAGCACATCCCCAAGCTACACTATGGGCGTTCAGATCTCCACATATAATGTATGGAGGCTCCAGTTGGTTCATTAAACCGTCCCATTCGCCTGGTTGAATTACAATACGTGATGGGCAATAGATAGATATTAATGTAAATGCCACCGTAGGGAGGAAGATACGAGCCGCTACCACTTGGAATGAAAGAGCTCCGGGAAATGTAAGGGGTATTGCTCTGTGACGAATATTGTTGCCTATTAACAGACCACTTCCTCCATATCCATCATCTCTGTCTGAACGCAGAACACTATATCCAGGAAACCGAACTGGTATACCAGCGCGAAACCAAGTCTCGGATAAAGCTGCCAAGTTGATGTGCCTATCATGTAATTCTTTTTGAAGACTGTGTTTATGAGCCAGCGCTGATTGGCTATTCCACTGTAATATTTTAAAAGCTTCCATGAATGTTCTGTGTTATCATTTCGCGAAGTTCCGATGCCGAAGGGATACCACGATTGGATAGGAGAATTCCGTGTAGAAGCTGTGTAACTAGGTTAAGGATACCAGTAATAAGGGATTCTGATGAAGTAAGTGGTGGTTGAGAAGAGCTGCCAGGCAAGGGACTTGCACTGCGGGGTGCTATTAAGTGCGGCTGAGGTGGATAAGGGTTGGGGCCCACTGGACCCCCACTGACTTCATGGGGATGGTAAAATACTGGTGGGTGGGGGATAGATGGTCTGGGTAACGTCGGAGGAGTTCGCCTAGGTTGGAACACGGTAATTTTGTGATTTTGGTGTCTTGGTAATGGCGGAAAAGCTTGCTCATGTGTGAGAGGTAATGGCTGAACGACTTCAGCATATGATTTTTTCATAACAGCTTCCTTAGCTTCCTTGAATGGCATGTTATATGTGGCTGAAACCTCGTTTATCTCTAATCGTTTGTTATACTCCGGGCACTCTTTACTGAGGGCACTGTGTTGACCTTGACAGTGTACGCATTGAGGCTGAGGCAATGAGCAGGGGTTTGGAGTATGCGACACACCACAGTTACTGCATCTGCCCTGTGAACGACAGTGTTTACTTATGTGGCCGAAGCACAAGCAATTATAGCAAATACGTACTGGAGCCACATATGGAGAAACCTCACAACGTGCCCCATATATTGATACACTGTCTGGCAGCGTCTGAGAGTCAAAAGTAACCACACAAGTCCGTATTGGAACAGCAGTTGAAACATTGTCCTTCATTGTGCGCCTAAACATACGACGAACTCGTCTGATTTTAACAGAAGAATCTATCACTTGTAATAGTTCGTCTTCCTCTATTTCTGTATGTACGTCACGAATGACACCCTGTCGAGTTATGACATGAGACGGAATGTAACCTTCTAATTGATGTTTGGAAAAGAAAGTAGAACTAACGAACCAGTTTGCTGCCTCTGCTGAATGAAATTCCATTTTAAGACGATTTTTCCCGATGGAATAAATATCTTTGATATTTCGACGTTGAGATGGACACTCCCGATAAATGATTTTACCAAACGCCATCGGATGTAGTTTACCTATGTTTCCTTCTTTCCCTTCCACATAGATGTAGTAAGGCCCTGAAGAGTCAATGTGATACTGGTTAGCCTTGTTATATTCATATGAACTGAGCCGAGGCTGTGCCCCGCTATTTTGAGGAGGAAGCACAGCTGGTTCCACACTATCACCTTGACTAGAAGCTGAGCTAGACCCTGAATCACTGGGAGAAGATAGCTGTTGTGAAACATTACCTGTAGCATTTTCTGGTGTTACTGCTTGCTTCTTATCGATGTTACCTGAAGGTTCTTCTAATGCACGCTTATTTGCCGCTGCCACAGATGGAAAACTTGCCTCCACATTACAGTCGTAGGTAGGTGGTAGATTTAGAACCGCCAAAGCACTCCCGACACTACGAGACACCTGCTGTATACTGCTCGGTATGAGCACATTTGACTGTGATATGGGGGGAGGACCGCCCTCCCCATATGGGCCTCCTTCCATAGCACTAACTGCTAATTAAACTGCTAGTTATTTCATGAGGCTACACACCAGTAGACGAAGTCACTGAAAGGCACGGATAAATGTCCACACAACTAAGTCCGTACGTACGTACGATAAGTGAGCGTGAGTCACACAGAGCGAACACACAAGCAACTGCACGCCACGAAGGCTACAAGCACACTGACTGAAGCTCAACTTGTAGGATTCCAGCAAGATATAGCAGATATCTTAGATTCAGGAGGTCAGATGGACTGTATCGCGATTGACCTGTCTAAAGCATTTGATAAGGTGGATCATGGGAGACTACTGGCAAAAATGAGTGCAATTGGACTTGACAAAAGAGTGACTGAATGGGTTGCTATATTTCTAGAAAAATAGATCTCAGAGAATTAGAGTAGGTGAAGTTTTATCTGACCCTGTAATAATTAAGAGGGGAATTCCTCAAGGCAGTATTATCGGACCTTTATGTCTTCTTATACATATATAAATGATATGAGTAAAGGAGTGGAATCGGAGGTAAAGCTTTTTGCGGATGATGTTATTCTCTATAGAGTGATAAATAAGTTACAAGATTGTGAGCAACTGCAGCGTGACCTCGAAAATGTTGTGAGATGGACAGCAGTATGTTGATAAACGGGGTTAAAAGTCAGGTTGTGAGTTTCACAAATAGGAAAAGTCTTCTCAGTTTTAATTACTGCGTTGATGGGGTGAAAGTTCCTTTTGGGGATCATTGTAAGTATCTAGGTGTTAATATAAGGAAAGATCTTCATTGGGGTAATCACATAAATGGGATTGTAAATAAAGGGTACCGATCTCTGCACATGGTTATGAGGGTGTTTAGGGGTTGTAGTAAGGATGTAAAGGAGAGGGCAACTAGAGTATGGTTCCAGTGTATGGGACCCTCACCAGGATTACCTGATTCAAGAACTGGAAAAAATCCAAAGAAAAGTAGCTTGATTTGTTCTGGGTGATTTCCGACAGAAGAGTAGCGTTACAAAAATGTTGCAAAGTTTGGGCTGTGAAGAATTGGGAGAAAGAAGACGAGCTGCTCGACTAAGTGGTATGTTCCGAGCTGTCAGCGGAGAGATGGCGTGGAATGACATTAGTAGACGAATAAGTTTGAGTGGCGTTTATAAAAGTAGGAAATATCACAATATGAAGATAAAGTTGGAATTCAAGAGGACAAACTGGGGCAAATATTCATTTATAGGAAGGGGAGTTAGGGATTGGAATAACTTACCAAGGGAGACGTTCAATAAATTTCCAATTTCTTTGAAATCATTTAGGAAAAGGCTAGGAAAACAACAGATAGGGAATCTGCCACCTGGGCGACTGCCCTAAATGCAGATCATTATTGATTGATTTGATTGATATTCCATGGTCCGGGGTTGTCCGCAGTCGCAGTTAATGTTGTCAACGGGGAATTGCAATTTATGGAGATTATTCTTGGATCTTCCAACTCCAGAACGAGGATGATTGAGTGATCTCCACACAGTCCAAATTTGTTTACGCCGAGGTGGGAGGCTTCCTAAGGGCGAGATCAAGTAGCGTTTTTCTCAAGTCGAGAAAAATCCACATTTGTGTTCTTGCAAGACTATTGGTTTTGAGGAAGATTCTCTTGGACCTTAAACTAACTTAGATACGGATCGCGGAAGCATTTACATTAGACCCGTCCGCAGGTTCTCCTGTCTTTGCTTCGTGTCTATACTGTATTGCCCAGTGCCCCACACAGGTGCTACAGTGTAAGAAGCAAAGCATTTCTCTTTCAACCTGGATCTATTCCGGAAGTGAATGCATTCCTCAGACGTGCTGGCTCTGTTTTGGCACGGCTAGAGAGAGAGGAATGCCAACCACTACTCACACACCCACAAGAGCTATTTATACCCGCACTATTTACCCACGTGGGCGCATCAGTTACACGCCAAAACGACCACCCATTAATTAAATTAAAGAAGCGATGAAGTACGTAACGCGCTGGCTAATATATTATACCTAGCATCGTCACAAATAGCTGCTAGCCGGCTGTGAAGGTTCACGTTTAGCAATCAGGTAGTGAACTCTTGAACTGAAATCATGTAGGATCACTCCACTGAAAAGCAGATACCGCAGAACCCTCAAGGTTACTAACTTGTAACAAGTTACAGTGCGAGCAGTATCTGGCAAGGGAACTGTTTTAGTTAGACCAGACCGGTTGCAATGAAACTTGCTTGGACGGATGAGCAATTAAGATATCATAAACTTAATGATAACAGACAATTTGCCCTAAAACAATAATTACGTACTTAACTAGCAATTTGATTCTGCAGTTTTAAATGAGCCGTGGTGTATTGAAGGCATCGATTGCGGTGAAACTTGGTAAAATGACGAAAACAAAATATCGCTGCAGTCTGCGGATGTTATATAGGCTGTCAACTGCATGATAAAATGAAGGTTTCTCAACAGTTTTTTTTTTTTTTTTTTTTTTTTACAATTTGTTTTACGTCGCACCGAGACAGGTAGGTCTTATGGTGACGATGGGATAGGAAAGGCCGTGGCCTTGGGAAAATGGGAATTAATGCTGTGACTTAGCTTCTAGGTTTCCACCCAGACGACTATGATTCGAAATCCTGTGGATCTCGCGATGGAATTTTCACATGAAAAATCATAGGTCGTCAGGAAAGGCAAAAGTATTAAACCCTACGGAAAAAACACAAAATGAGGCAGGGGTCAATGACCTAGGTGTTAGGCCCCTTTAAACAACAATCACCGGGCGAGTTGGCCGTGCGGTTAGGGGCGTGCAGCTGTGAGCTTGCATCCGGGAGATAGTGGGTTCGAACCTCATTGTCGGCAGCCCTGAAAATGGTTTTCCGTGGTTTCCCATTTTCACACTAGGCAAATGCTGGGGCTGTACCTTAATTAAGGCCACGCCGCTTCCTTCCCACTCCTAGGCCTTTCCTATCCCATCGTTGCCATAACACCTATCTGTGTCGGTGAGACGTTAAGCAACATTTAAAAAAAAGTCATCATCAAATATGAGTCAGTGTGGCTTGACCAATTCCACTGCGAAATTGCTATCTTTCACGATACGAGAATGTGAACGTTGGCAACGTGCCTTGGCAGTTTCGTTGGTGATTCATTCGATTAGGACAGCTTCCAGATGGCGAATGAGGTTTGTTTGAAGACGTACCGTTTTCTCGAGAACTACTTGTCGGATTTGAAAATATAATCACACTCCCGATTGCATAATGTCTACTACTCAAACACAGTGGTTCTCAAGCTTGCGGACCCTCGCAAACTCATCATTGTAAAGGGCCCCATACACGCGCAGACTTAGTCGGAGGTATAAGTCTGCGCAAACCAGTCTCTGCAGACATGCCTCTGTGTTTATGGCCGTGAAGTCTGCCGACAAAAAGTCGGACATTCTGGCGCTGCTTGAATTCACCCGGAGACTTTGCGACGAAAGCGCTCTCTCAGAGCTGTTGTTTCAGAAAATGTAAACTTGGTAACCTACTGATATGAAACTGCAATTTATTTATTTATTTATTTATTTATTTATTTATTTATTTATTTATTTATTTATTTATTCTTCTTGCGTTCCGGCCTTCTAAGGACCACGTTACAATTTCAATTGTTCCTCCTTATTTGTTCTTTCCTTTTCTTCCAGTAATCTCTCATTGTTTCACTGTGTTTATTTTTCCTGTCCACTTTCTGCCTGTTTTCTTTTCCTTCCTGCCTCGGAATCCTTCCATTTGTAAGACTTTCTTCCTAAAAATCTTTCTTTCCAATAATTCTTTTTCTCGTATGTTGTTCCTTTCCAGGCCTTTCTTGACTTCTTGAATCCAGGTGGTAGTTGATTTCTTTTCCCAAAGGTACTTGAAGATTCGTTTAGTTAGTCTATTGTCATCCATTCTGTAAATGTGTCCAAGAAATAGCAATCTCCTTTTTCTTATTGTTTCTGATATGTTTTCTACATTCTGGTAAATTTCATTGTTACTTCTTAATTTCCAAAACTCTGCCATTCTTGGAGGACCTAATATTTTCCTTATAATTCTTCTTTGTAATATTTCTAATTTATCAAGCTTGTAGTTCAGTGCTAGACATTCACTGGCATAAAGGCATTCTGGTTTCACTACTGTGTTGTAGTGCTTTATTTTAAGTTTTCTTGATAAGCACTTTTTGTTGTAAGTATTCTTAGTTATACCGTACGCTCTTTCCATCTTTTGTATCCTCTCCTCTATAGCAGATTTTTCTAAACCATTTTCTTGAATTGTCTCACCCAAATATTTGAATTTCTTTACCTTTTCTATTTGACCAATATCCGTTACTAAAAACTGTGGGGCACTTTTTATATTCGTCAAAAATTTTGTTTTCTCGGCAGAGATTCTCAAGCCTGTCATGTTGGCTGTCTTTTCAAGGAGATTGACTTGCATTGCTGCATCTGTAAGGCTTTCTGAAAGTATGGCAAAGTCATCTGCAAATGCTAGGCAATTTATTGCAACACCTTTGTTCTTCTTCCCCAGCATGAGTGGCAATATTTTAGATTCTTTCAGTTTTTCATTCCAAATTCTTACAATTTTCTCCATAATACAATTGAAAAGGAGTGGAGATAGACCATCGCCCTGCCTGACACCTGTATTTATTTTGAAAGGTCGAGATACTTCACCCATAAATTTTACTTTCGAGATAGTGTCTGTAAGTGTTTCACGAATTAGGTTTGCCAATTTAGTTTTAACTCCAAATTCACGGATTACTTTATCTAGGGTTTCCCTATCAACAGAGTCAAAAGCTTATTTATTTATTTATTTATTTATTTATTTATTTATTTATTTATTTATTTATTTATTTATTTATTTATTTATTTATTTATTTATTTATTTATTTATTTATTTATTTATTTATTTATTTATTTATTTATTTATTTATTTATTTATTTATTTATTTATTTATTTATTTATTTATTTATTTATTTATTTATTTATTTATTTATTTATTTATTTATTTATTTATTTATTTATTTATTTATTTATTTATTTATTTATTTATTTATTTATTTATTTATTTATTTATTTATTTATTTATTTATTTATTTATTTATTTATTTATTTATTTATTTATTTATTTATTTATTTATTTATTTATTTATTTATTTATTTATTTATTTATTTATTTATTTATTTATTTATTTATTTATTTATTTATTTATTTATTTATTTATTTATTTATTTATTTATTTATTTATTTATTTATTTATTTATTTATTTATTTATTTATTTATTTATTTATTTATTTATTTATTTATTTATTTATTTATTTATTTATTTATTTATTTATTTATTTATTTATTTATTTATTTATTTATTTATTTATTTATTTATTTATTTATTTATTTATTTATTTATTTATTTATTTATTTATTTATTTATTTATTTATTTATTTATTTATTTATTTATTTATTTATTTATTTATTTATTTATTTATTTATTTATTTATTTATTTATTTATTTATTTATTTATTTATTTATTTATTTATTTATTTATTTATTTATTTATTTATTTATTTATTTATTTATTTATTTATTTATTTATTTATTTATTTATTTATTTATTTATTTATTTATTTATTTATTTATTTATTTATTTATTTATTTATTTATTTATTTATTTATTTATTTATTTATTTATTTATTTATTTATTTATTTATTTATTTATTGTTTGTTTGTTTGTTTGTTTGCGTGTTTTCTTCGTGCCGAGCGCAGTATTATGTCCAAATAACAACTCATCTTTCGTACCGACTACCTAATTAATTTCAATTCGTATACATTTTTCAACCATCCAGCGCGCATAATTTTAAACAGAAAACAGCCGAGAGCGCCGTATTCAACTTCCTCGCTAAATCATTCAGTCTGAGCTTGTGTGTACAACCACATACTTCCGACTTACCTCCTGGCGGCAAGTCTGTGCAGGTAAGTATTCCAGAAGTCTGTGCGTGTATGAGCTCTTAAGAGAGGTAAGACATTGTTCTAACCATTCTGTCTTAGAGATGAGATGTAGTGACGGTGCTGAAGAAAACCTGCCAAATATTAAATCACCATCTCAATCGAAATACTTTAGTACGAATTTGCTATAGCTGTTAAATAAAATTTCTGTTAGTGAGTATACCGAGTATACAGCCTTAGTTGCAAGGCAGTTAAATAAATTAAAATAGGCTTTGATGTGAAAGCTTAGTAATTTCTTATATACAGTATTTAACAAAATTCAGTCACAATTCAAGCAAGGGTTGCTTTTTCATCGCTGCTTCCCAATGCAGTCTTTTTGATCATATTTCATATTTGTTGAATTTTTCTGACTTTCACAAAAAAATCAAGTGACCTACCAGAATGAGCTGATAGCCTTTTTTTTTTTTTCGAGACGCTGAAATTCGTTTACAAGAATATTAAAATATGTAACACTCATTTCTTTTTTTTTTTCTTTTTTTTTTTTTGTGATTTAACGTCGCACTAACACATCCAAGGTTTTTGGCGACGTAACGATGGGAAAGCGTTAGGCTTGGGAAGGTAGCAGCCTTGGCCTTCATTCATTACCTGTGTGAAAATGGGAAACCACGGAAAGTCATATTAGGGCTCTCAACGATGGGTTCCGAACGCACTATCTCCTGAATGTAAGCTCACAACTGTATGGCCCTAACCGTACGGCCAAGTCGCTCGTATATAACACACTGAAGTTGCTGTTGTTGAAGGCAATAATCCGTACTGTAGATATTCATCACAATATTTTGTTGATTTCTTTCTTACTGGAACATCTCGAGACGAAACTTAACTAGAAGATGCACTTCTGAATGGTTTTTAGATCTCACCATGTTTATCTTTAAACCAAATTATGATGACATTTAAGTCAACGACCATTAGAGACAAAAAACATGTTTGTTGTGTATTGTGTTTAAACTTACAGTTTTACACTGTTTAATAAATAATGAAGACAGCAGAGAGACCAAACAAATTTTATACGTTTTTGACCAATAATACAGGTTCTACCAAAAGTTTAAGGACACCTGCCTATTTCATGAACATTATTCCTGTCCTTAAAGGTTTGGCCTAAAGCATACGATTTTTTTTTTTTTTACAGGGAACTAGTACATATTTATAGGAACATTTGCTGAAATTGCCATTAAAACGTCGCTCTTTGTTTTGACATACATACATACATACATACATACATACATACATACATACATACATACATACATACATACATGCATACATTATCATTATAGACTGTTATGCCTTTCAGCGTTCAGTCTGTAAGCCTCTGTGAATTTACTAAACGTCGCCACAATCCTCGATTTGCAACTAGTGTTGTGGCCTCATTTAGTTTTATAACTCTTATCTTTAAATCGTTAGAAACCGAATCTAACCATCGTCGTCTTGGTCTACCTCTACTTCTCTTACCCTCCATAACAGAGTCCATTATTCTCCTAGATAACCTAACCTCCTCCATTCGCCTCAAATGACCCTACCACCGAAGCCGCTTTATGCGTACAGCTTCATCCATCGAGTTCATTCCTAAATTAGCCTTTATCTCATCATTCCGAGTACCTTCCTGCCATTGTTCTCACCTGTTTGTACCACCAATCATTCTTGCTACTTTCATGTCTGTTACTTCTAACTTATGAATAAGATATCCTGAGTCCACCCAGCTTTCGCTCCCGTAAAGCAAAGTTGGTCTGAAAACAGACCGATGTAAAGATAGTTTCGTCTGGGAGCTGACTTCCTTCTTACAGAATACTGTTGATCGCAACTGCGAGCTCGCTGCATTAGCTTTACGACACCTTGATTCAATCTCACTTACTATATTACCATCCTGGGAGAACACACAACCTAAATACTTGAAATTATCGACTTGTTCTAGCTTTGTATCACCAGTCGGACATTCAATTCTGTTGAATTTCTTACCTACTGACATCAGTTTAGTCTTCGAGAGGCCAATTTTCATACCATACTCATTGCACCTATTTTCAAGTTCCAAGATATTTGACTGCAGGCTTTCGGCACAATCTGCCATTAGTCGTCAGCATAGGCCAGACTGCTTACTAAATTTCCACCTAACTGAATCCCTCCCTGCCATTTTATACCCTTCAGCAGATGATCCATGTATACTACGAACAACAAAGGTGAAAGATTACAGGCTTGTCTATCCCCTGTAAGTACCCTGAACCAAGAACTCATTCTACCATCAATTCTCAATGAAGCCCAAATGTCAACATAAATGCCTTTGATTGATTTTAATAATCTACTTTTAATTCTATAGTCCCCCAGTATAGCGAACATCTTTTCCCTTGGAAATGCTTTCTCTAGATCTACGAAACATAAACACAACTGCCTATCCCTCTCGTAGCATTTTTCAATTACCTGGCGCATACTAAAAATCTGATCCTGACAGCCTCTCTGTGGTCTGAAACCACACTGGTTTTCATCCAACTTCCTCTCAACGACAGATCGCACCCTCCCTTCCAAGATGCCAGTGAATACTTTGCCTGGTATACTAATCAATGATATACTTCGATAGTTGTTGCAATCCTTCCGGTTCCCTTGCTTATAGATAGGTGTAATTACTGCTTTTGTCCAATCTGAAGGTACTTTACCAACATTCCATGCTAATTTTACTATTCTATGAAGCCATTTCATCCCTGCCTTCCCACTATACTTCACCATTTCAGGTCTAATTTCATCTATTTCTGCTGCTTTATGACAATGGAATTTATTTACCATACTTTCCACTTCCTCAAACGTAATTTCACCATCATTTTCCTCCTTCCCATGAGCTTGGCTGTTCGCAACACCACCAGGATGATTTCCTTTTACATTGAGAAGATGTTTAAAATATTCCCTCCACCTCTCCAGTGATCTATTATGAGTTCACCTGAGTTACTCAAAACACTGTTAATTTCCTTTATCCCTCCCTTCCTAAGATTCTTTATTACTGTCCAGAAAGGTTTCCCTGCTGCTTGACCTAGCCTTTCCAGGTTATTACCAAAATCTTCCCACGACTTCTTTTTGGATTCAACAACTATTTGTTTCGCTCTGTTTCTTTCATCTATGTACAAATCCCTGTCTGCCTCGGTCCTTGTTTGGAGCCATTTCTGATAAGCTTTCTTTTACGTTTACAAGCTGCTCTCACTTCATCATTCCACCAAGATGTTCGCCTTTTCCCATCTTTACACACAGTTGTTCCTAGGCATTCCCTTGCTGTTTCTACTACAGCATCCCTGTATACCACCCATTCACTTTCTATATCCTGAACCTCCTTGCTGTCTACGTTCGAAACTTTTCACTAATCATATCCATGTACTTCTGTCTAATTTCCTCGTCCTGGAGATTTTCTACCCTTATTCGTTTTCAGACAGATTTCACTTTCTCTATCCTAGGCCTAGAGATACTTAGTTCACTACAGATCAGATAGTGGTCTGTATCATCGAAAAATCCGCGAAAAACTCGTACATTCCTAAAAGATTTCCTGAATTCAAAGTCTGTTAAGATATAGTCTATTATGGATCTGGTACCCCTAGTCTCCCATGTGTAACGGTGAATAGCCTTATGCTTGAAGGAAGTATTCGTAACTGCTAAACCCATAGCCTACTAGCACAGGAGTCCAGCAAACGCTTCCCATTCCCATTAGCTTCCATATCTTCCCCACATTTACCAATCACCCTTTCGTATCCTTCAGTTCTATTCCCAACTCTCGCATTGAAATCGCCCATTAGCACTGTTCTATCCTTGCTGTTGACCCTGACCACGATGTCACTCAATGCTTCATAAAACTTGTCAACTTCATCCTCATCTGCACCCTCACATGGTGAATACACGGGGACAATTCTAGTCCTAATTCCTCCAACTGACAAATTTACCCACATCATTCGCTCATTTACGTACCTAACAGAAACTATGTTGCGTGCAATGGTATTCCTGATAAAGAGCCCTACCCCAGACTCTGCCCTTCCCTTTCTAACACCCGTCAAGTACACTTTATAATCTCCTATCTCTTCCTCGTTATCTCCCCTTACCCGAATATCACTTACTCCTAGCACATCCAGATGCATCCTTTTTGCTGACTCAGCCAGTTCTACTTTCTTTCTTCCATAAGCCCCAATAATATTGATAGCTCCCCATCGAATTCCATTTCGTTCGCCAAGTTGTTTCCAAGGAGTCCCTCGCCTGTCAAATGAGAGTGGGACTCTGTTACTCCCATAGGTCCGAGGCCTGCTTAAAATGTTCTGAGCTCGGTAAATTCATGAAGCAGGATGCTACCCTACTTGTACATAGTCCAAGTGAGGATCTCTCCTCTAACGGGTTATGGACCACCGGTGAATTGTATAGTACTAGCCGCCTGAGCACAAGGAGGGCCATGACTCAGAATATGTCCGAGATGCCCACTCCCATTCCATAGCAACTGGTATCTCGACTCTCAGGACCACTTACTAGGCCACTCAGCCGTTGCCCATTGTTCACGAACTCGGACGTGACTACAGTAACCCACACCATGAACCATCTTTGTTTTGAAGTTACAAAAAAATTATTTATAATAGTTGGAAAAAAAATAGCTTTTTGTAACACTTGAGGAGATTTGGAGTGAACAATATGGGGATTACATTAATATTAATCTTTGTTATGGAGAAACAATGTGTATAATATTTATAGTCGTAATAGAGTAACAGAGAATATGTTTCAATTTAAAAATATCCCGCCATTTTATAGCTCGCAATTGAACCACAGAAAGTGGTAAAAAAAAACATTACTTGACCTCGGCTGGACAGGAGACCCCTCAAGCTACAGGGATCATTTGTATGTTACGTTGTAGCGGGATATTTGCACTACAATGCCAAGCAATGTTTTCTTTACCACTTTCTGTGGTTCTGTTGCGAGCTATAAACCGTGGGATATTTTTAAATAGAAACATATTATATTACTTTATTACAATTATAAATATTCTAAAGGCATCTGTATTTCTTCGTAACAAAGGTTATTAATGTAATCCCCATTTTTTTTCTATCCAGACCTAGTCAAGTATTAAAACACAGCTATTTTCTTTCCAATTATTATAAATAAAAACTTTGAGATCTTCAAAACAAAGAGTGATAATTTAATAAAATTTCAGAAAATGTTCCTCTAAATAAAAATCGTAAAATCTGTAAATCGTATATCTGTAAAAAAAATCGTATGACTGAGACAAAACGTTTAAGGAGAGGAATCATGTTCATTAAATAAAAGGTGTCCTTAAACTTTTGGTAGGACCTGTAATTAAACGAATATATTACTAATACATTCCTGAAATAGATTCCACATAAAATGAATCTTCTGAAGGAACCCAGTTCCTTATGGGGATCACTGAAAGAACGTAGGCGTTAATAGAATATAAGGGAAGATCTTCATTGGGGTAATTACATAAGCGGGATTGTAAATAAATGGTACAGATCTCTGGACATGGTTATGAGGATATTTAAGAATTGTACTTAGGATGTAAGTCTCTTGAAAGACCCCAACTAGAGTATTATTCCCGTCTATGGGACCCTCACCAGGATTACTTGATTCGAGAACTGGAAAAAAATCCAAAGAAAAGCAGCTCAATTTGTTCCGGGTGATTTCCGACAAAAGAGTGGCGTTACGAAAATGTTGCAAAGTTTAGACTGGGAAGACTTGGGAGAAAGGAGACGAGCTGTTCGACGTCGTGGTATGTTCCGATCTTTCAGTGGAGATAAGCGTGGAATGACGTTAGTTGACGAATAAGTTTGAGTGGTGTTTTTTAAAAGTAGGAATGATCAAAATATTTAAAAGTAGGAATGATCAAAATATGAAGATAAAGTTGAAGTTCAAGAGAACAAATTGGGGCAAATATTCGTTTATAGGAAGAGAAGTTAGGGATTGGAACAATTTACCCAGGGAGATGTTCAAAAAATTTCCATATTCTATGCAGTTATTTAAGAAAATAACTAGGTAAACAACAGATACGAAACCATCCACCTGGGCGACTACAACTAAATGCAGATCAGTTGTGATTTATTTATTTATTTATTTATTTATTTATTTATTTATTTATTTATTTATTTATTGTCCGCCTGCGTAGCGGAACGGTTATTATTAGCTGCCGTCCTCAGGGCACCAGGGTTCGATTCCTGGTGCTGGCAGAAATTTAAGAATGACAGGAGGGCTGATATGTGGTAAAATGATTCATGCAGTTCGCCTCCAATGGGGGTGTGCCTGAGAAGAGCTTCACCACCTCGGGATGAGGACACGAGTTTGCATTTTTTATTTTTTTATTTATCTACTGAAGGGAAGAATTTTCGTATCTAAAATATTAACGACTGTTTCTAATGCTAAAAGAACGAAGTTCTCGACAGATTTTGACATTCTGGAAATTCGATTATGAGCCCCTTGGTAATATTACTAAAAGTGAAAACAGATTTTCGATATCATTAACGGTTAATGCGTTATTTGAGGAGAACATGTTAGCTCTGTATATCAAGTTACCTAGAAGCATATTGATACCATTATAGTGTTTATATTTCTCCAGTCTCCCTTGGTGGGATCGCTAGTGGCTGAACTGCCAGTAGCCAGCCAGTGTTTATCTAACAACACAATAGAATACCCAGGTAAGGACGGAGGGAAAGCCTTTCAACCACAGCCCGCTGTACCACTAACGCAATAGTACTCACGCTACAAATGCAATGTTTGTGTGCTTCAAAATCGTCATTTAAAACGTTAGGCATTTTGGAGGCTTAGGAAAAGTCAGAACCGTACTTGAGACATAAAGCTGTATACGCCCCTCACTTTGCGGTCCGTCCCCACTTGGCGAATGGTTGCGGTCTCCCCGGACCTTGACCTACAAGCAGCTTGTCAACTGTGGTCACAGAGTACAGCTCTCTTCTCACCCCCGCCTCCCGGCCGTCACTCAGGGCAACAAGTGCTGAGCTCCACTTCCGTCATTGGGAGACCTACACATACACCGGCCCTGTTTGCTCTGACATGTCTCTCTGATGTGACAGCGGGAGGGTTTCTTGTGCAACGCGAAACAACTCGTCAAACTCAAATGAAAACAGCTACAGGAAACCAGTTTTTAACATGAATATTCTGTATTTTAGGGTTGGGGTTCTATCTGGAATTAGCGTCATTAATTTCCCGACACCATTCTAACCATGCCAACGTCTGTGTATACTATAGATCAGTTAGTGTACGCCTTCTTTCCGTTCTACTCCTCAGTCCAGAAGTGAAATCCTTGAACTGGCCGGCACAGAAATTTAAGAACAAGAGGAGAAAAACATATAGAAGGGACTTGAAATTATTATTATTATTATTATTATTATTATTATTATTATTATTATTATTATTATTATATACAGCCAACTGCATAAAAATGGTGTTAATAATATCGACCAATATTGGCACTAATAAAGAGGAAAATGAAATGGTGTATGGCTTTCAGTGCCGGAAGTGTCCGAGGACATGTACGGCTCACCAGGTGCAGATCTTTTGATTTGTCCCCCGTAGGCGACCTGCGCGTCGAGATGAGGATGAAATGGTGATAAAGACACACACACATACACCCAGCTCCCGTGACAGCGAAATTAACTAATTATGGTTAAAATTCCCGACCCTGCCGGGAATCGAACCCGGGACCCCTGTGACCAAAGGCCAACACGCTGACCGTTTAGCCATGGAGCCAGTATAATCAGAAGCAGTAATAGCACAGGTAGAACACGGCGAAAATCATATTTCTTCTTCTTCCTGTTATTCGTATTCGTTATCATCTTCTACGTCCGGCTCCATGGCTAAATGGTTAGCGTGCTGGCCTTTGGCCACAGGAGTCCCGGGTTCGATTTCCGGTGGGGTCGGGAATTTTAACCACAATTGGTTAATTTCGCTGACACGGGGGCTGGGTGTATGTGTGGTCTTCATCATCATCTCATCCTCATCACGAACGCAGGTCGCCTACGGGAGTCGAATCAAAAGACCTGCATCTGGCAAGCCGAACTTTTCCTCGGACACTCCCGGCACTAAAAGCCATACGCCATTTCATTTCATTTCATTTCATTTCATTTCATTTCATCATCTTCTACTTGTCCTTCTTAAGAAAGATTGAAGAAGAAGAAGAGGAGAAATTCAGAACCGTCCGTTCATCTTTCTCTTCTTCTCCTTCTTCTTCTTCTTCTTCTTCCTCCTCCATTTCCGTTCACCAGAGTGCGTAACAACTACGATAATTGTATTGCTCAGTATTAGTAATAATAATAAGGAAGAAGAAGAAGACGAAAAAGAAGAAGTAGTAGCACAGTTAGAAAACGGTGAAAATCAAACTTCTTCCTCTACTTCCTAGGAAGGTTGAAGAACAAGAAGAGAAGGATATATACGGATTCTCATTCCTCCTCGTGTTCTTCTTCATTATCTTATTCTACAACCTTCCTTAAGAAGGGGAAGAGAATGACACGCTACCTCTACACCACAGGGCCGAATAATAATAATAATAATAATAATAATAATAATAATAATAATAATAATAATAATAATAATAATAATAATAATAATAATAATAATAATAATCACTTATCCCGCTTAATTGCAGGGTCTGCTGTTCTGCACTTCTCTTTCCACTTGATGCGGTCTTGTGCATCTGCAGGATAGACTTTTGCCACATGCATGTCCTCCCGCACTGTCGATCCAGCGCTTCCTTGGTCGCCCTCGTGGTCTGCGGCCCTCAGGACTTAAGTTTAATGCGCTTCTCCCAACTGAAGAACCGTTTCTACGTAGCACGTGGCCGTATCATCTCAAACGATTCTCTCGCATTTTGTCAGGGTTTGGGGCCACACCAAATGCCATCCGAACATCCTCATTTCTGACGTGGTCCAGTCTAGTGAGTCCCATTGGTCAGAGAAGATCTCCATGACATGCAGCTGTCGTTCGTGTCTCCTTGTGACTGGCCAACACCCGGATCCATACAGTGCCACTGGTCTTTTGATGGTTCTATAGAGTTTGGATTTCAGATTCATTGGCACCCTCCGATCAAAAAGTACTCCTGTGACTTGGCGCCACTTCATCCAGACAGCGTTGATTCTGCTTCGAACATCTGGGAGCGTGTCACGATCCGATTGGATAAGTGATCCCAGATATTCAAATTGAGATGTTTTGAGAATCTCAACGCCGTCGATGGTTTTTTTTTTTTTTTACAAGTTGCTTTACGTATCACCGACACATACAGGTCTTACGGCGACGATGGGAGAGGAAAGGGCTAGGAGTGGGAAAGAAGCGGCCGTGGCCTTCATTAAAGCACAGCCCCAGCATTTACCTGGTGAGAAAATGGGAAACCACGTTTCGTATTCCCAAAGACGCACACACGAGATGCTGCAATTGTTTACACTGTGTTATTTACAAATTATATAGACCTTAATAGTTGTACATCAAATGAACCACCATCTTGCTTGATGTTTAAATGGGCCTAACATCTACGGTCATCGGCCCTAACCAACATCTTGAACTCAGTCGACTGCACATTAGCATGTCAACCAACTACGGAACACTTGTACCAACACAACATAACCACTTCAACGGCAAAATCACAACATGAGTTCACATACTTAACTCGACTAACGACTCTCGGTAACAACTCAACTCATCTCCACTAAACGACTCAAGACTGTCTTTTAATAGGATATACCTCGCCTGGTCAGGCTTCCAGAAAAGTATGACACAACATGCTTTCTCGTATCTTCTGAGTCTCCAATAACCTATATGCAAATGAATAGAACATTCTGTAAAACTCGGGTGACAAAAGTGCGTTGTTCTAGACTCTTATCTTGTGTAGCAGAACATTGCATCGGATTTATACATCATATTTACAGGTAATAATAAATTATATACTGTTAATTACGTATTCTTACATTAAATAAAGTCGTATTAATAAATATACAGCAGAAGTATCGTGACATAACCTGGCGTGTTCTGTTACACAAGACAGATCATACAACACACAAATAATAAATGATATGACCACGATTTATACAAAATAAAGTCCGTACTGACAACCTGTCGTACATAACTACGTAGATAATAATAATAATAATAATAATAATAATAATAATAATAATAATAATAATAATAATAATAATAATAATAATAATAATAATAATAATAATAATAATAATACCTACTAATCAAACTCGGTATTTTCACTATTTACCCATGGTTTTAGAGAATTGTTTCCAAGTTATACTAGTCCATTACACACTTGCATCACACGGAAAACCATCTTCAGGGCTGCCGACAGTGGGGTTCGAACCTATTGTACTATCTTCCGAATACCGGGTATTGGCCGCACTTAAGCGACCGAACCCGGTACCATCACGTAGTACCCCACACTCTAGGTACTCAATCCTTCCCGACGTTTATTACTGCTATTAATAATGTCCACCTCTGTGGTGTCGTGGTTAGCGTGATTAGCTGCCACCCCCGGAGGTCCGGGTTCGATTCCCGACTCTGCCACGAAATTTGAAAAGTGGTACGAGGGCTGGAACGGGGTCCACTCAACCCGGGAGGTCAACTGAGTAGAGGTGGGTTCGATTCCCACCTCAGCCATCCTGGAAGTGGTTTTCCGTGGTTTCTCACTTCTCCTCCAGGCAAATGCCGGGATGGTACCTAACTTAAGGCCACGGTCGCTTCCTTCCCTCTTCCTTGCCTGTCCTATCCAATCTTCCCATTCCTCCACAAGGCCCCTGTTCAGCATAGCAGGTGAGGCCGCCTGGGCGAGGTGCTGGTCATCCTCCCCAGTTGTATCCCCGACCCAGATTCTGAAGCTCCAGGACACTGCCCTTGAGGCGGTAGAGGTGCGATCCCTCGCTGTGTCCGAGGGAAAAACCGACCCTGGAGGGAAAACAGATTAAGAAGAAGAAGAAGAATGATGATGATGATGATAATAATAATAATAATAATAATAATAATAATATATACCATTCATTTTTTCGCACTTAATGAGCTTTACCATTCCCTTGTGGATACATTCATTTTTCTTTCAATATAACGGAACCTTTATCCCCCATGTGGGTGGAGTCAAAGGATTACATTATCTGTACCCAAGCATGTCGTAAGAGGCTACTAAGAGGTCCGAATACAGCCCGTTTCAAATTCACAGTACCGTATTCTCGCACTGTAGTTTCTAACGCTCCGCGTAAAATTCTTCCTCCCACAAGACGAGAATCAGTCACCGGAATGTCGCAGCTTGCATTCGGCTCTTCAAGGTCGCTCAACCTAGATTCTCCGTGACGTCATTAATATTGAAACTAGGGCCTTGGGCGACCCACTGACTGGCTCTTCGCTTTCCTTTACGTAAGGCACACGCAGTGCTTCACTCTTGCTCCGCAAACATAGACACTCGATCCAGGGTGATCCAGGAGAAATTACCATCAACTGCGGACTTCTTTTCTGAATATTTTTTGATCACAAGAAATTTCTCATGCCGAGCGAGTTGGTCACGTGGTTAGAGTCGCGTAGCTGTGAGCTTGCACTCGGGAGATAGTGGGTTCGAATCCCAGCAGCCGCAGCGCTTATTTATTTATCGTATGATGAAAGGAGAAATATGAGCCATTTACAAAATATATACAAAAATACACACACATAAATACGCTCTCAAGTTCTTAAAAATATTCGCAATACTATCTCCACTCAACTGCTGCTTATGTTAGGTTGTGGAGATCTTTCATTGAGCCTTTAAACGCTCAGAGCGGACATTCGATCACTATATGATCCATGGTTTGCTGCTCTTCACCCCGCCAGGAAAAGTCGTATCTACGCTACTGAACAGTTCAACACGCCATATGTTGTTCAGGTTGGGGGTTCCAATCCAGGCACAGTCATTTGACATTTAAGAGCCACGTCTCTCTCATTTGTGGAGTAATGTGTTAGGCACTTGCCTCAACTGTTGGAGGTCGTGGGTTCGAAACTCAGCATAATGTGTTGATATTTAAGAACCCCAAGTACGAGAGACTTGTGCCTGTAGATTTACAAACCTGTTAAAGACCTTTCCAGGACGATTTTTTGGGTTTTCCTCTGTCGTATCCGAAAGCATTTCAAACAAATATCATTACATTGCACTTCCACGTTACATTCCATGTGCCTGCTGCTTTATTGAGTTTCCCCGCTTCCTTTTACGAACATTGTACTGTGAGGATATGTAATTAGCAAGCTATGAAAAGGTTCGCGTTATCATTCTCTGTTCTGCAATGTACAGTAACATCTTTTGTAAATCTAGGTCAACCCCAGCGAAGAGAGAAAGGCTTGCTTTTCGATTGAAATGTCGCTAATAGCAAGAGGACAATAATGACTACGATAATGAGTGTCATGGAACAATCAGATCAGTTCTTTAACAATTGATCACTTTGCGTCGGTTCATTACGTGGTCGATAAAGCCAGGCATATGCCTTTGTAAATTGCTTTATTAGCTCTCCGGTTTTGTATAATTTTATCAGGAATTTTCTCTTTCACACTTCCTGATTGCCTTCACTTTCATCACAGCTGGGTGTTTTTCTTCTATTGTTAGTACTTCAAAGTCGCGCTGAAACCAACAACCAAGACACGGGAATTTCAGCTGTAACTAAGCATTCCTTCGAAACGAACAGCGGTTTCCCTTGAGTACTTAGCTCATGAAGCAGTGTCTAGT
Source organism: Anabrus simplex (assembly GCF_040414725.1). NCBI lineage: Eukaryota > Metazoa > Arthropoda > Insecta > Orthoptera > Tettigoniidae > Anabrus > Anabrus simplex. The sequence goes on along the minus strand of NC_090275.1, from coordinate 67,426,947 downwards.
CTTATTTCATAATGTCATGAATTTACTTATTTTGAATTTAAATGTATTTAATTATAAGTAGGGACCTACGATTTTCACTAAAATGCTTGGGAAACAGTTACCTATAAAACAATTTGAAAATTGGAGAGATTTATTTCGCGAAATAAAACGAAATGAGACAATAACGCGAATATGTCAACTTTATAAATTTTATATGCATAAGTGTTTAGTCCAGTATTCATCATTAACAGAAATGTCGATTCAGCACTAGTGGAAAAAGTGAAGTCCATTCCATTCTTTAAAAATGAGAATGATTCAGTGATCACAAAAGGGTACATTGAACTTCAAGAACAAACCAATAAACTGCGAGATTAAAAACTAAATATTGTGAAAGTCCTGATTAGTTTGCTTGGCAGTGGCAGAACTCTCCAATCAGTGTGGTAACCATGTGCTAATGTTGACTGTGAACGTTTCTCTTCTTGCTACTCACAATGCTCTCCTTTGACAGTTAAAAAACGTATTATGTACTTTTTTTTTCATATTATGCCTTCTTCAGTGATAATTGAATGTTGAAAATGTGTGTATATCTTTAAATAAAAATACATATTGTTCTTCAGTAATTTATTTACATGAAAAGGTACCTTTCAAATCCCAAAATATGATAATAGCATGATTAAAAATAACGCAAAATTCTAAAAAAATTAACGCGAAATTTTTTAAAAATAACCCTGATTTCCACCAAGAAATAAAACGATAATGCAGCTGCCTAATTATAAGTAATTTTGATTCCTCGCGGAGCAAATCGTCCATGTTTGAAACTCCCAGTGAGGTTACTGTTTAAGATTTCGTCTCATTTGGTTTTAAAATCCATCGTGACGGTGTATCAAGACCGGAAACAAAGTGTCGAGTATTGGGCGCAATGTAATGTTATACAGAAAGATTTGGAAAAGCGTAGACATCAGCACGACCACAAACATCTGGACAGTCAGTACCATGATCTTTTCCCAACTTATGATTGTGAAACTTGGACTGTGAAGAAAATTGACCGCTAGACTGAATAACTCAGACGGTAGAGCACTGGCCTTCTAACTCCAAGTTTGCGGGTTTGATCCTGGCTCAGTCCGGTGGTATTTGAAAGTGATCAGATACGCCAGCCTCGTGTCGCTTCATTTAGTGACACGTAATAGAACTCCTGCGGGGCAAATTGTCGGCACCTCGGCGGCTACAAACACAGTAAAAGTAGTTAGTGGGACGTAAAGTCATTATTATTATTATTAATATTATAATCCTCCGTGGCTCAGGCGGCAGCGCACCGGCCTCTCACCGCTGGATTCCGTGGTTCAAATCCCGGTCACTCCATGTAAGATTTGGCTGGACAAAGCGGAGGTGGGACAGGTTTTTCTCCGGGTACTCCGGTTTTCCCTGTCATTTTTCAACACTCTCCAATATACTTTCATTTCATTAATCATTGCCCCAGAGGAATGCGACAGGCCTCGGCAGCCGGCACAATTTCCATTCTCGCTTCATTCATTCCATTCCTGACCCGGTCAAATGACTGGAAACAGGCTGTGGATTTTTATTTATTTATTATTATAAGAAATTGGCCAGTGGAAGATGAACGCCTGCGAATTATCGTGTTGCAGAAAGCACTTGCGGATTCGCAAGTCGTATTTGACAGTAGTGGACCAAAGATCTCATTAGAGAGGAGAAAAAATAACAAAACTGCACCACTTAGTCATAAAAAACATGGTGGTTCTTTAGAAACATCAATCATGCTTTGAAGGTATCAACTCCAAACGAAGACCTGAATACCAAGATCATGGCCGGTAACGTTAAAATGACAATGGAACACAAAGTATCTATAGAGTATCGGAGAGTTGGCCTTAGGTGAATGGATGGAAAGGGGCGTTCTTCTTTACTGATTTTGCATCCAGCTGTGTTAGGTAGTCGGTCAGGTTGGTGATGGTCAGTTGAGAAGAACGCCCCTTTCCAATCGTTGAACAGAACTGACACCCTTGTTGCCCATGAAATGATACCTCAAGCTCGTGAGAATTCTTCCTCTCGTTAAACTCTCATTATCTGAAGGTTACATACCAAAAGGAGCGTAAAGATAAAGGTATCTAATTGTTACGCCATCACCTTTGGAATTACAGCCAGTACATACAGACTCTCGCGTTCCGCCAGCTGTTATACTGCCTAGAATTCCAAATCTCACTCATATAATGAGTCTGAAGTTGCCGCCGAGATAGCTTCCACATCCACGGGTGTTGTAACAAATCTTCAAGGTGTGGGAATAGCAGATAGTTAGATGGTGATGGCAATTATGATTCATTTCGATGGACTGGAAATCTGAGGTCAGGAAAAGCATCAGGAGTCAACAATCCTCCCAAAACTCAAAAAGTGAGCTGAAGTCGTCCAGCGACTACGTTAATAATTGGAATATTATTATTATTATTATTATTATTATTATTATTATTATTATTATTATTATTATTATTATTATTCGTGTCGGCCTACTAGGGACCACGTTATTTCAGCTGTCTTATCTGGGCTTTGATCTTTTCCCTGTGCTCCTTATTCGTTGTCGATGTTGTTCTTGTCTTTCCCGTATTCAACTTCGGCCTTTCTTGAAAATCCTGGTGCTTTTGGTTTCCTCCTGAGTCGGTTGCGTTCTTGTATATCTTCATAAGTGGTCCCCATCTCCTGTAGGTCCATTTGTGTTGGTTTCATTCTTAGCAAGTGGCCATAAAATGCCATTCCCCTTCTCCGCAGACATCAGACGTCTTCTAGACATGAGTATATAGCTGATGGTTATGCCGACGTCTATATTCATCTTTGTCTTTAATTGGGCCAAGGACTTTCCTTTAGACCTTTTTTCTTTCTTTAATTTCCAATGTTTCTATCAGACCTTTCATGTTCATACCAGGGCATTCCATTGCTTACAAAGCCTCTGGTCTTATGGCAGTGCAATAATGCCTTGAGTTTTGGGTTCAAAAATTTGGACTTTTTGTTGTAAACGTCATTGTTTTGTGGGACCTTATTGTCCGACTCCTTGGCTGAAAGGTCAGCGTTGAAACCTCCGATTCAGAGGGTCCCGGGTTCGATTCCCGACCGGGTCGGGGATTTTAATCGCGTCTGATTAATTCTTCAGGCTTGGGGACTGGTGTTTCTTTGCCCCCCAACACTTTCCTCTTCGTATTCAGACAACACACTACACTACCAATCGCCACAGAAACACAAAATAGCGATTACATCCCCGTGTAGGATTGGTGTCAGAAAGGGCATCCGGTCGTAAAACAGGGTCACATCCTTATGTGCGACAGAGATCGCACCCGAGACTCCTCAGGTGTGGGAGACGCAGCAGAATTATTATTATTATTATTATTATTATTATTATTATTATTATTATTATTATTATTATTATTATTATTATTATTGTTGTTGTTGACAATTTGCTATACGTCACACCGACACAGATAGGTCTTATGGCGACAATGGGACAGGCAAGGGATAAGAGAGGGAAAAAGGCGGCCGTAGCCTTAACTAAAGTACAGCTCCAGCATTTGCTTGGTATGTAAATGGGAAGTCCGCCTCTGTGGTGTAGTGGTTAGTGTGATTAGCTGCCACCCCCGGAGGCCCGGGTTCGATTCCCGGCTCTACCACGAAATTTGAAAAGTGGTACGAGGGCTGGAACGGGGTCCACTCAGCCTCGGGAGGTCAAATGAGTAGAGGTGGGTTCGATTCCCACCTCAGCCATCCTGGAAGTGGTTTTCCATGGTTTCCCATTTCTCCTCCAGGCAAATGCCGGGATGGTACCTAACTTAAGGCCACGGCCGCTTCCTTCCTTGTCTATCCCTTCCAATCTTCCCAAACCCCCCCCACAAGGCCCCTGTTCAGCATGGCATGTGAGGCTGACTGGGCGAGGTACTGGTCATCCTACCCAGTTGTATCCCCGACCCAGATTCTGAAGCTCCAGGACACTGCCCTTGAGGCGGTAGAGGTGGGATCCCTCGCTGAGTCCGAGGGAAAAGCCAACCCTGGAGGATAAACAGACCGAGCTCGATAGCTGCAGTCGCTTAAGTGCGGCCAGTATCCAGTAATCGGGAGATAGTGGGTTCGAACCCCACTGTCGGCAGCCCTGAAAATGGTTTTCCGTGGTTTCCCATTTTCACACCAGGCAAATGCTGGGGCTGTACCTTAATTAAGGCCACGGCCGCTTCCTTCCCATTCCTAGGCCTTTCCCATCCAATCGTCGCCATAAGACCTATCTGTGTCGGTGCGACGTAAAGCAAATAGCAAAAAAAAAAAAGGATAAACAGATTAAGAAGATGTAAATGGGAAACCATAGAAAACCATCTTCAGGGCTACCAACAATGGGATTCGAACCCACTCTCTCCCAAATGCAAGCTCACAATTGCGCGACCCTGAACGCACGGCCAATTATTATTATTATTATTATTATTATTATTATTATTATTATTATTATTATTATTATTATTATTATATCCACAATTTTAGAGTGTGTTCTCCGTCTACCTGCTTGGCAGGATGAAAGTTGAATAAACATCTGCTTTAAGAACATTCCACTGTGTGAGTTGTGGGAGTCCATCAGTTACAAGTAGCAGTAGTTGGTGGACTCGCCAGTTGAGTTCCGGCAGCGGGACTAGATAACGTGAACGCGTTGGTATGTGAACAATCAACAGAGTAGCGTGAGTATGTCTTTCAAACAGAGCAGCACCCACCAGTCTATTGATCCCGCACCAACACGATTAGAATAGATAACTCTTCTCAGTTAGTAGGTAAATCTAGCTAGAATGTTCGTACATCGTCAGTGTGATCTCCAAATAGTAAAATACAGTGAAACCTGTACTGAATAACCATTGACTGTTCCCAAAGAAATAGCCTTCAAGAGGGGGTGGTCGCTTAAAGGGGTGTGTCAATTTTCAGTAACATGTTTTTTTAAACTCTGAAAGAAAAATGTATGTGTCTTAAAGCAAAGTCTGTTTACACTTTTACACTACAGTACTCCAGTTCAGTATACCTTTTACTTTTCTTTTTTAAAAATAAAAATGAAAAACTTTATTTAATTTTCGCTGACATTTTCTTAACAATTTCTTTTTCCAAATTGCCCACTCGTTTTAAACACTCTTTCATTTTAATTGATCTAAGTTCTGCTACTTTTTTTTTTTTTTTCAAGACTTCACTACCGTTATAGCTCGTCACAAGAAATGAACTCACCAGGCGAGTTGGCCGTGCGGTTAGGGGCGCGCAGCTGTGATCCTGTATCCGGGAGATAGTGGGTTCGAGCCCCACTGTCGGCAGTCCTGAAGATGGTTTTCCGTGGTTTCTGATTTTCACACCAGGCAAATGCTGGGGCTGTACCTTAATTAACGCCACGTCCGATTCCTTCCCACTCCTAGGCTGTCCCTATCCCATCGTTGCCATAAGACCTGTCTAAGTCGGTGCGACGTAAAGCATGTTGTAAAAAAAAAAAAAACTATTATGGCATACAGGGGCAAAAGATCTCCATAGGTCGACGCCCCGAACGAATAGCATTTAAAAAAGAATTATGACATACACCATACTCTTGCCCCTCCTTTTAAAACTGCACTGAACAGCTTATTTAAACAAATACCAGTGGATTGCCTTTCTAATTGATCTGCCTCTTACCCGGAGGCCCCGGGTTCGATTCCCGGCTAGGCCAGAATTTTTTAGCTGGATCTAAGGGCTGGTTCGAGGTCCACTCAGCTCGCGTGATTACAATTGAGGAGCTATCTGACGGGGAGATAGCGGCCCCGGCCTAGAAAGCCATAAATAACTGTCTAGAGGATTCGTCGTGCTGACCACAGACACCTGCAGGCCTTCGGACTGAGCAGCGGTCGCTTAGTAGCCCATGGCCCTCGGAGCTGTTGTGCCATGGGGTTTGGTTTGGTTCTTCCTTCCTAATTGGGAGTGGGAATTCCTGAATTCATTAAGAATGCCCTGCTTGGTCAATTACTCACGCAGATACTAAATGTAGACCTTAAGTTTTGCAACAAAACTGTGATAAAGAGTGTCTCTTATCCCTTCAAGAACTTGGTAAGGACTTAAAAAATTAACCCCATAGCACTACAGCCCTGAAGGGCCTTGGACTACCAAGCGACCGCTGCTCAGCCGGAAGGCCTGCAGATTACGAGGTGTCGTATGGTCAGCACGAGGAGAAGTGTGAAACCACGGACAACCACTTCCAGGATGGCTGAGGTGGGAATCGAACCCACCTCTACTCACTTGACCTCCCGAGGCTGAGTGGACCCCGTTCCAGCCCTCATACCACTTCTCAAATTTCGTGACAGAGCCGGGAATCGAACCCGGGCCTCCGGGGGTGGCAGGTAATCAGACTAACCACTACACCACAGGGACGGACCCTTTATTATTATTATTATTATTATTATTATTATTATTATTATTATTATTATTATTATTATTTCTTTTTACAATTTGCTTTATGTCACACCGACATATACAGGGGAGTGAAATCTAGCAACCGTGCAGGCTGTGCTGTGAAGTACTGATGAATGGCCGTGGCTGAGAGACATATATGACATATTTATAAACATTTAATTTTCCCGAAGGGAAATTTAACCTTTTTTTTTTTTTTTGCTTTAATAATTAATAAACTATAAAGACTATTCAATTTATTGAATTAATTCTTGTTTGTAGAATCGTGATGTCTGCTCGCATTTAACGCAACAGTCGACTAAATATTTCTGCTCAAAATGACCCTTATATTCGCTACGCAGAAGGGAAGAATTATAATGTTGGCAAGAAGTAATTTCTTCCTAGGATAGTACCTACCGTTCCGAAAACATTAACGCTGTGGAAACTGGTGTGACAAGAGTGAATAGCGTACGATGCGGATGTCTACCAGACAGAAATAGCATGCTTGGCTCGCTGAAACTACTGTCCTGGTTCTGGTGTTGCTGGCCGTGCGGGATCTGTTCTTTCATTTTGAGTACTACAGTTAGTCAGGGATTACACGCTGTGGAGCTGAGCATCCGTTGTAGAACACTCACTCTTGAATACCTGCAGGTCTCGTCCTGCGGTTCGGATCGCGTAGCTGTGAGCTTGTAATCGGGAGATGGTGGGTTCGAATCCCACCGTCGGCAGCCCTGAAGATGATTTTCCATATTTTCCCATTTTGGTGGTGCGTCCGTACCCGGCGGACAGACTTAAGGAGGAAGAAAATCATGTAAAAATGGTGTGTAACGATATCTGAAGTAGTAGAAAGGAAAGTGCCTTCCTTTATGCTTGCCAGGGACCCACCGCTCCGCCCATAGAATTAGTTTTACTTGTATGCAAGGATTAACATCGAGACTGTGTATATCGGCTGAATGCGAACATTTGCTGTGTTCCTGTCGGCCGGCAGCACGCTGACCCACTTTGCTTGCCCCCAGTCCAATGGTTTTGGCACACCCCGGACCTAACCAGTCGAGTCCAGTGGTCTTGCCACTCCCCGGAGCTAACAATCCAGACCAATAATTTTGTCACTTTCCGGACTTAACAATCCAGACCCATGATCTTGTCACTCCCCGGACCTAACCAATCCAGCCCAATGGTCATGTCACTCCCCGAACCTAACAATCCAGACCAATTATTTTGTTATTCCCCGGACCTAATCCAGCCAAATGGTCTTGTCACTCCTCGGACCTAACCAATCCAGCCCAATGGTCTTATCACTCCTCGGACCTAACAATCCAGACCAATGATTTTGTCACTCTCCGGACCTAACAATCCAGACCAATGGTCTTGTCACTCCCCGGACCTAACCAATCCATCCCAGTGGTCTTTTCACTCCCCGGACCTAACCAATCCAGCCCAATGGTCTTGTCACTCTTCGGACCTAACAATCCAGACGAATGATTTTGTCACTCTCCGGACCTAACAATCCAGACCAATGGTCTTGTCACTCTCTGGACCTAACTAATCCAGACAAATGGTGTTGTCACTCTCAAGACCTAACAATCCAGACCAATGATTTTGTCACTCTCCTGACCTAACCAATGCAGCCCAGTGGTCTTATCACTCCTCAGACCTTACAATCCAAATTGATGGTCTTGACACTCTCCGGACCTAACTAATCCAGACTAATGGTCTTGTCACTCCCTGGACCTAACTAATCCAGCCCAATGGTCTTGTCACTCCCCGGACCTAACAATCCAGCCCAATGGTCTTATCACTCCCTGGACCTAACAATCCAGCCCAATAGTCTTGTCTCTCCCCGGACCTAACAATCAGACCAGTGGTTTTATCTCTCCCCGGACCTAAGCAATCCAGCCCCATGGTCTCGTCACTCCCCGGACCTAACAATCCAGACCGATGGTCTTGAGCCTCCCCAGACCTAACAATCCAGACCAATGGTCTTGTCACTCCCCGGATCTAAAAATCCAGCCCAACTGTCTTGTCACTCCCCGGACCTTACAATCCAGACCAATGGTCTTGTCACTCCCCGGACCTAACAATCCAGACCAATGGTCTTGTCTCTCCCCAGACCTAACAATCCAGACCAATGGTCTTGACCATCCCCAGACCTAACAATCCAGACCAATGGTCTTGTCACTCCCCGGACCTAACAATCCAGACCAATGGTCTTGACCCTCCCCAGACCTAACAATGCAGACCGATGGTCTTGACCCTCCCCAGACCTAACAATCCAGACCAATGGTCTTGTCACTCCCCGGATCTAACAATCCAGCCCAACTGTCTTGTCACTCCCCGGACCTAACAATCCAGACCAATGGTCTTGTCACTCCCCGGATCTAACAATCCAGCCCAACTGTCTTGTCACCCCCCGGACCTTACAATCCAGACCAATGGTCTTGTCACTCCCCGGATCTAACAATCCAGCCCAACTGTCTTGTCACCCCCCGGACCTTACAATCCAGACCAATGGTCTTGTCACTCCCCGGACCTAACTATCCAGACTAATGGTCTTGTCACTCCCCGGACCTAACTATCCAGACTAATGGTCTTGTCACTCCCCGGACCTAACAATCCAGACCGATAGTCTTGTCTCTCCCGGACCTAACAAGGGAGTGTAAACTCTTGCTGGTTTTGTGTAAAATTGAGTGGGGCCTTGGAAGGCCGTATTTGTAACCTTTGGAACAAAGTGCTCTTGAATTGGGAGATATCTCTCCATGACTAACTAAACGTAACATTTGCGATGTAGTATACTTGTAAATTGTGAGCTGGAAGCTCAGCTTTTGTTATTTCCAAACTGCTATTTGTACCTGTAACCTTGTTATTTCACTCAGTGAAAAGTTTGTTGAGGTTGTGACTTGAAAAGAAATGAATGAAAACCTACAACCTGTTTTCCAGTCATTGACCGGGTCAGGGATGGAATGAATGAAGCAGATATAGGCTATTAGTACGATGGGGTCGCCACTCCCAAAGTGATTGATTAATGATTGATAGATGCTATGAAATGAGAATGGAGAGTGTTGCTGGAATGAAAGATGACAGGGAAAACCGGAGTACCCGGAGAAAAACCTGTCCCGCCTCCGCTTTGTCCAGCACAAATCTCACATGGAGTGACGGAGATTTGAACCACGGTATCCATCGGTGAGAGGCCGACGCGCTGCCGTCTGAACCACGGAGGCTCTTTGAAAAGAAATATAACCTTTATTTTAAACTTTTAAGTTAATCTTTGATATAGTAGATAGACCCATTCCCACCAGCACCTTCTATCACCTCTTTCTGCTCCACGAAAACACTGTAACATAAAAAATAGCAATATATTTCATTGTTATTTAATTGAATAGGAGAAATAAGAAATAAATAGATTTTCGTACAAGTCACCTTAAACAATATTCTTGTAAATGAGTTCAAACCGCCTGTTCTTCATTTCAGCAAATATATCTGTTATTCTCGTCTTGAAGTCAGGCGTCTTGCTAAGATGCCACAGCAGTTCCTTCTCTATAGATGAAACTTCCTAAGTTATACAGTCTCTGGTTGGTCATCGAATTCCTTAAATACGGTTTAATTCGTTTGAAGGCGCTCATAGCGCGTTCACTAGCGACTGACGTTAACGGAATATACAGCATCAAGTTAAGCAATTTTATTGTTTCCGTATGCACACTCTGGAGTTCATTATTAAGAACGTAGGCCTATAGTCATTGTGGTTATAATACAGTAACTGGTATTGGCGGGCAATAAAATGCATGTACTTGAAGAGTTTTGATGCTATCATTCATTTATTAGGTGTAAGTTTGCTATATTTCGTATTTGAATATTATTATTTTATTTTTAGACATATCTTATAATAAAGTAAATTCAAATTACTTAAATTAAAAGCATGTTTGAGATGATAGCCAATAAGAGGATTTTTATAACTGAGATCCAAATACTAGCCAGTGAGAGCAAGAAGAGACGCTGGTAAGTCTGTCTACTGGGCGGAGAAATCTCGCTATAGGAAAGTTCTCGTTCCACAGTCAGCACCTACAGATAGCGTTAGTGTTGCTCTATCTGAAAGCTTTGAAAATAAAAGAGAAGATACACAGAATGGACAGCGTCTACTTTCGCCTACGTGCTTCATGTAACTAACGCGAGCCCTAGCATTGCCGAAGTGAGACGAAAATAAGTAAAGCGGGGAATACAATAATGCTATGTATGTGCAAATAATTAATGTTCTAAACTATAATTGAATTAACTAGTCAATATTTCGTTCACAAGATGTTAAGGGTACACGCTGTCTATCCTGTCTCCCCTGACGCTTCGCCCCTGGCTATGTACGGGCACCGGATTACACCCTCCCTTCATACTGTCGAGTGTCACGTCGTAGATTTCATCTCATTAACTCATCTAATGAGGTTGACATCAGGAAGGGCATCCGTTCGTAAAAACTCGCTACGAAGAATAGTCTCACTTCATATCCAACCCACAGAAAAAAGGGTTGTACACACACTCTCCCTCTCTCTCTATCTCTCTCTCTCCCTGCATTCAGTCATGCCACTAGGGTTTAGGGTTGCCGTATTGTATTTTTTTCCGTAATTGGAGGGTTCTTTACTTTTTTCTCTACATAGATTTTATGGGTTGTCCATAAAGATGGCAGCAGTGACAGCGTCGTATGTTTAAAAAAAAAGAGGAAATAGAAATTACGCGAACCTTTTCTTGATACCTGAACTCCCTAGTGCTGAATCGGTAGACCTCGGTTATCTTCGAGATTCGTATCGGCAACCTTTGAAACAGAAACTATGAATCGGTTATGCTTCGCCGAGAGACTCTGGCGTACATTTTACGTACTAATACTGTTGTTGTTTGCACGGCAAAGCCAAACTATAGAATTCATGCTAGGAACAATATTCGCATCGAGAAATGTTATATAATATATAATGTGTGCTTGACACAGTTGTTGGCTTGTGTGTTTGAGTCATCAGTCCATAGACTGGTTTGATGCAGCCCTCCATGCCACCCTATCCTGTGCTAACCTTTTCATTTCTACGTAACTATTGCATCCTACATCTGCTCTAATCTGTTTGTCATATTCATACCTTGGTCTACCCCTACCGTTCTTGCCACCTACACTTCCTTCAAAAACCAACTGAACAAGTCCTGGGTGTCTTAAGATGTGTCCTATCATTCTATCTCTTCTTCTCGTCAAATTTAGCCAAATCGATCTCCTCTCACCAATTCGATTCAGTATCTCTTCATTCGTGATTCGATCTATCCATCTCACCTTCAGCATTCTTCTATAACACCACATTTCAAAAGCTTCTATTCTCTTTCTTTCTGAGCTAGTTATCGTCCATGTTTCACTTCCATACAATGCCACGCTCCACACAAAAGTCTTCAAAAACATCTTTCTAATTCCGATATCAATGTTTGAAGTGAGCAAATTTCTTTTCTTAAGAAAGCTCTTCCTTGCTTGTGCTAGTCTGCATTTTATGTCCTCCTTACTTCTGCCATCGTTGGTTATTTTACTACCCAAGTAACAATATTCATCTACTTCCTTTAAGACTTCGTTTCCTAATCTAATATTTCCTATATCACCTGCCTTCGTTCGGCTGCACTCCATTACTTTTGTTTTGGACTTATTTATTTTCATCTTGTACTCCTTACCTAAGACTTCATCCATACCATTCAGCAACTTCTCGAGATCTTCTGCAGTCTCAGATAAAATAACAATATCATCGGCAAATCTCAAGGTTTTGATTTCCTCTCCTTGGACTGTGATTCCATTTCCAAATTTCTCTTTGATTTCCTTTACTGCCTGTTCTATGTAAACATTGAAAAGGAGAGGGGACAAACTGCAGCCTTGCCTCACTCCTTTCTGGATTGCTGCTTCTTTTTCAAAGCCCTCGATTCTTATCACTGCAGACTGATTTTTATACAGGTTGTAGATAATTCTTCGTTCTCGGTATCTGATCCCTATCATCTTCAGAATCATAAATAGCCTGGTCCAATCAACATTATCGAATGCCTTTTCTAGATCTACGAATGCCATGTACGTGGGCTTGTCCTTCTTGATTCGATCCTCTAAGATCAGACGTAAAGTCAGGATTGCTTCACGTGTTCCTACATTTCTTCTGAAGCCAAATTGATCTTCCCCCAACTCAGCTTCAACTTGTTTTTCCATTCTTCTGTAAATAATACGTGTTAAAATTTTGCAGGCATGAGATACTAAACTAATAGTGCGGTAGTTTTCACACCTGTCAGCACCGGCTTTCTTGGGAATAGGTATAACAACATTCTGCCGAAAATCGGATGGGACTTCTCCTGTCTCATACATCTTGCACACTAAATGAAATAACCTTACCATGCTGGTTTCTCCTAAGGCAGTCAGTAATTCAGAGGGAATATCATCAATTCCAGGTGCCTTGTTCCTATTTAGGTCACTCACAGCTCTGTCAAACTCTGACCTCAAAATTGGGTCTCCCATTTCATCAGCATCAACAGCCTCTTCATGTTCCAGAACGAAATTATCTACATCGTTACCTTGATACAACTGTTGGATATGCTCCTGCCATCTTTCTGCTTTGTCTTCTTTCCCTAGAAGTGGCTTTCCATCTGAGCTCTTAATATTCATGCACCTAGATTTCCTTTCTCCAAAGGTTTCCTTGATTTTCCTGTATGCAGCATCTACCTTTCCCAGGACCATACAGCCTTCGACATCCTTGCACTTCTCCTTCAGCCATTCTTCCTTAGCTACCTTGCACTTTCTATCCACTTGATTCTTTAATCGCCTGTATTCTTTTCTGCCCTCTTCATTTCTAGCATTCTTGTATTTTCGTCGTTCATCAATCAGGTCTAGTATCTCCTGAGTTATCCACTGATTCTTAGTTGATCTTTTCTTCCTTCCTAACATTTCTTCAGCAGCCCTACTGACTTCATTTTTCATGACTCTCCACTCTTCCTCTACTGTGTTTCTTTCAGCCTTTTCATTTAGTCCTTGTGCAACATGTTCCTTGAAACGATCCATCACACTCTTTTCTTTCAACTTGTCTAGATCCCATCTTTTTGCATTCTTTCCTTTCTTCAATTTCTTCAACTTCAGATGGCATTTCATGACCAACAAGTTGTGGTCAGAGTCCACGTCTGCTCCTGGGAAAGTTTTGCAATCCAACACCTGGTTTCTGAATCTCTGCCTAATCATAATGAAGTCTATTTGATATCTTCCAGTGTCTCCAGGTCTCGTCCACGTATACAGCCGTCGTTTGTGGTGTTTGAACCAAGTATTGGCGAGGACTAAATTATGGTCAGTGCAGAATTCAACCAGCCGACTTCCTCTTTCGTTCCTTTGTCCCAATCCAAATTCTCCTACTGTGCTACCTTCTCTTCCTTGGCCTACCACTGCGTTCCAGTCTCCCATCACAATTAGATTCTCGTCACCTTTGACATATTGTATTAAATCTTCTATCTCCTCATATATTCTTTCAATTTCTTCATCATCCGCTGAACTAGTAGGCATATAGACCTGCACTATTGTGGTGGGCATTGGTTTGGTGTCTATCTTGGCGACAATAATTCTTTCACTATGCTGGTCGTAGTAGCTTATCCGCTGCCCTATTTTCTTATTCATTATTAAACCAACTCCTGCATTACCCCTGTTTGATTTCGTGTTGATAATTCGGTAGTCGCCTGACCAAAAATCCTGTTCTTCCTGCCAACGTACTTCACTTATACCAACTACATCTAACTTTAGCCTATCCATCTCCCTTTTCAGATTCTCTAACCTACCACAACGATTCAAACTCCTAACATTCCACGCTCCGACTCGCAGAATGTCAGTATCCATCTTCCTGATGATCGCCCCCTCTCGTGTAGTCCCCACCCGGAGATCCGAATGGGGGACTAGTTTACCTCCGGAATATTTTACCCGGGAGGAAGCCATCATCAGTACATCTTTCATACAGAGAGAGCTGCATGTCCTCGGGAGGTGGTTACGGCTGTAGTTTCCCGTTGCTTTCAGCCGTGTAGCAGTATCAACACAGCTAGCCATGTTGAGTATTATTACAAGGCCGTATCAGTCAATCATCTAGACTGCCGCCCTTGCAACAACCGAAAGGCTGCTACCCCCCTTTCGATGAACCATTCGTTAGTCTGGTCTCTCAACAGATACCCATCCGATATGGTTGCACCTGCGGCTCGGCTATCTGCATCATTGGGACACGCAAGCCTCCCCACCGCGGCAAGGTCACATGGTTCGCAGAGGAGGGTTGTTGGCTTAAGATAATAAAAGTTTAGAAAATTCATATCGATCGATCACATTATCGATTCAATTCAGATTTCATTTCCATTCAGTTGACAGTATAACCGGAACCGGGAGAGCTCCCTCCTTACTCCTCACCCCCGTAAAACCTGGTATCAAGAAAAGGTTCGCGTATAGCGTGTAAGCGTTATCAACAGCGTTGGTGGAAAATGACTACAATTTATCATAGAAAATCGAAATAATACCAATTTACTTCCTGTTGTTAAATCATCTGAGAAGTATGTAAAGTACAGTATGTCGTCTCAGCAATGCTTCATGCTCTTCCGGCTATAAATGGTTTTACTGTATATTTGAAACATAGTGTAATGTTAAATGTCTAGAATATAATAATCTGATAACTGTCTACTACATTCTTTCGAAGTTCGCATATAATTTCCTCATTTTTTCGCAAAAATACATATATTGGCAATCCTACATGGATGGCACTTCCTACCATACCCTCTCTTCGCGTCCATGCGCTGAGTTAAGTTTAAGGGCACCTCGCCTCTGTTGGACAACAGGAGTGGAAACCTAGCAAACTGTTAGTTATTGCCAGTCAGTAGATTGCAGCAAACTAAAGGTTGACTTCGTAAAGAAGATAATTATTTCAATTTATTATCAATTCATTCAGTGATGGGAAGAAAATAAGAAAAAAGTAATTGGGCTCGATTGCAGTTAATTGAGAAATATTTTACTTACGTTTTCATAAAGTAATCACTAAAATGAGTTACTTTACAGAATGTTGGTCTTAAGGAAATAATTGGTGGGTTTTTTCTTGCTTGGGACTGGAATAATACAACAGTTTGCGAAGAAAAGGAGTAGGATTACTTCATTTTGTGTGTTTTTTTTTTAGCATAGAGGCAAGTGGCTATCATCACTATACCCATAATAAGAAGCGTTTTGACAGATAGGGCTGGACGGAGGAGCATTACGTGTGCCATTGCGCGGTGTTGACACATTCCTACATTCCTTTCTCCTTCCCTTCGCTTGCGGCTCACTTGTTCGTTCGTTCAAACAAACCGCTGTGTTCAGTTGTACACAACTGGGAAGTGAGAGGTTTGGCAACTGCAAGTATCACGAGCTGCCCACCAGGCTTATCTCCATGGCAACCGCAGTAGGTTCGCCCACGTTTCTATGGCAACCATAACCCCTAATACATTCTGCCCACCCAGGCAGCCAGTTAACGGACCTCCCTATAAGAACTGTCAGAACGCATCGTTCAGTATTACAACTATATGTGAGACTAAGCACGATACTTTGGTGTTTTCGAAATTATCTTTTTCCCATCATTTTTATTTTCCTTAATGACTTTCAGCATTTGAAATGATTTTCAATTTACTTTGCAAATAAACGAATGGGACCTTAAAATTCTCATCTTTGCATTTACTGAAAAGACGCCCTACAGGGGCACTTAAAGAAATACCTCATTCCTCATTTTAAGAACATCGTTGGAATGTCTTTGAGAAAATGGAGAGATAAGAATCTCATCCAGAACTGGTGATTCTTCTGGTTCTGCTGTAGAACTGAAAAAGTTATAACTTTTTCACTTTTAATAATAATAATAAAAATAATAATAATAATAATTTTATTCGCTTTACGTCCCATCAACTGCTTTTATGGTTTTCGGAGACGCCGAGGTGCCGGAATTTTGTCCAACAGGAGTTCTTTATGTGCCAGTAAATCTACCGACACGAGGCTGACGTATTTGCTCACTTTCAAATACCACCGGACTGAGTCAGGATCGAACCTGCCAAGTTGGGGCCAGAAGGCCAGCGCTTCAACCGTCTGAGCCACTCTGCCCGACTTTCTTCACATTTCTGCTTCCGGGCGATGTATATCGATTACTAGAATTGAACGAATTTTATCTCAAGAAGTAAATTACAGCTTACTTCCTAACTCTGGATTCATTCAAGTGGGGGGGGGGGAATTCACTTTCGAGTTTAGCTCAGTGACTAAGCTGCTGGCTTCCCACCCGGAAGACTGAGGTTCGAATTCATTTCGATTCTAGGTCGAGACTTTCATCTCCAAAATTACGTGGTGTCATGAAAGGCATCCGGCGAAAGCCAAAATGAGCCCAGATGACTCGAGCAACCTCGGAAATGACTGGGATGGGCTGAAAAAAAAGTTTTATAGATCAATTTAAGTGAGTGAATTCAAAGCCAGCACGTGATCTTCAACAGACAAAGGGCGCTTGGTCACAGGCAAGGGCAGGGCAGGTGGGAGTACCACAGAGCTTGCAACACATGACAGGAGAACGTTCGCTGCTGCAGTTTCGTCAAAAGAGAAAATGTTCACGTGATACTTGCGTAATCTGAGGTTGCGTATTGGATCTTATATTCTGCATTCACGTCCACTCTTTATACAGAGCGATCGGAGTTAGATTACAGTACTATTGCTGATTCATTCAGACACCTTTGGCCATGTAGCGTTACAGTGATGCCAACTACAGCGAGAAGCCACGTTTCTTATAAACGGTTTGTCTGAGGGGCTTGCCCTTTCTCCATCTACCACCCCTAGATTGTATATGTACAAATAAAGGAAAATAATAATAATAATTCATTCATTCATGTCGTATCGGCCAACTTTGAACCTCATCATTTCAAATGGCTACCTCTGATTTTGATATCTGCCCAATACTTCCGCATATGTTCTCGCTATCGTTCTTTCCTCATCACCTGCGTCCATGCCTTTGCAGTTTTTAATTTTGGCTTGTCTCGGAAACAGTAAATTAAAAATTCTTTCAATGTCCACCTATTCAATACAATGACATTGTATTGTGATTTTTAATTTACTGTAATCCCACTTCAATACGGAACCCAATGAAATTCATAACAGAACAAAATTGTCTCGGAAACCCTGGAACGCTTGAAGTTTCTTCTTAAGTGGTACACGTTCCTGGAAGTCATTATGTGTGATTCCCACTTCTTCAAGGTCTCTATCCACCTCAATGAACCAAGCCCCTTTGGTCTTCTGCTGAAAGAAGGTTATGATGCGTTTGGTCAGTCTTGTTGGATTCATTCATGTCACATGCCCATAATAATAATAATAATAATAATAATAATAATAATAATAATAATAATAATATTTAAGCAATCTTGTCAGTCCGACTCGTTGGCTGAATGGTGAGCGTACTGGCCTTCGGTTCAGAAGGTCCCGGGGGTTCGATTCCCGGGCGGGTCGGGGATTTTAACCTTCAATGGTTAATTCCAGTGGCCCGGGGGCTGGGTGTTTGTGCTGTCCCCAACATCCCTGCAACGCACACACTACACATAACACTATTCTCCACCACAATAACACGCAGTTACCTACACATGGCAGATGCCGCCCACCCTCATCGGAGGGTCTGCCTAACAAGGGCTGCACTCGGCTAGTAATAGCCACACTAAATTATTATTATTAGCAGTGTTGTCGACATTTCCTCTTAAATACATGCACAGGTTGTATGAATTGTTTACTGTGAATGAGAGCAGGTATGATTTAGAGCTATTGTTCGGTATTGAAATGAAATGGCGTGTGGCCTCCGGAGAGGTCTGGTGCAGGTCTTTTGACACCCATAGGCGACCTGCGCCTCGTGATGAGGATGAAATGATGATGAAGACGGCACATACACCCAGTGTCCGTGCCAGGTTAAAATTCCCGACCCTACAGGGAATCGAACCCGGGACCCCTTGTGACCAAAGGCCAACACGTTAACCATTTAGCCATGGAGCCGGACAAAAGCCGTGTCCTCATCCCGAGGTGGTGCAGCTCTTTTCAGTTACACTCCAATGGAGGTGAACTGCATGTAGCATTTCAACCACATACCAGCCCTCCTGCAAGTCTTAAATTTCTGGCAGTACCGGGAATCGAACCCGGGCACCCGAAGACGGCAGCTAATGACATTAATCGTTATGCTACTGAGGCGGACTATTGTTAGGTGATGTACATAGACGATATTAATCATTAACAAAATAACTGTTATAATACTACTTTATTCCATTAATTTAGGTAGGTTCTAGATAGTAACTTTCAAATTGTCACTATGTAGAGTATGTTGTGGTTAATTGTAAGAGAGGGCCGTGAGCCCTAAATCGCCTCATATAGAGTCATACAATAAATAAATAAATAAATAAATAAATTAATTAATTAATTAAATAAATAAATAAGTAATTAAATAAATAAATAAATTAAATAAATAAATAAATAAATAAAAATATAAATAAATAAATAAATAATTAAATAAATCGATGTCCGCCTCTGTTGTGTAGTAGTTAGTGTGATTAGTTGCCACCCCCAGAGGCCCGGGTTCGATTCCCGGCTCTGCCACGAAATTTGAAAAGTGGTATGAGGGCTGGAACGGGGTCTACTCAGCCTTGGGAGCAGTGTTGCCAACTCAGTTGATTTTCCGCCAAATTTGGCGGATTTTTAAATGGAACAGCGGATAAATTTTCCATTTAGCGGACAGCGGATTTTTTGACGGATTTTCAAATTTCTTTTAGCGATTTTCACCGGTAACAATATCACCTTTCATAACCAGGAGAGAAAAAATATAGAACTTAGTACGGCATAATAGTTTAGTTATTCCTCTTGTATTGAACTTATGCTGCATACTACCACTCGTTTTCTAGACCAGCTCTGGCCCACAGACTCAGTCAGTATTTGTTACAATCGTTACTGTGCTCTTGATGAGCCGGGTAGTGTCGTGTTTGATAACGTGTTTCTTTTGACATCAGGTCCTTTTTGGTACGTCAATATGTCGAAAGAAAAGGTTAAAAAGTAGTCAGATATTTCGTAAAGAATGGTTAAATAATTAAACTTTAAGTTGGTTGAGCTTTCCAGTGATGCGACTTTGTTCGACATTAATTCTTTCCGCACTTATCAACAACAATAAAAACAGTAATGAACGTGAAAATAACTTTCTGAATAGATTTGAAAATTTCTGTATGGTCTTTGCTGCTGTGAACTACCAGCATATTCTTTGAAAAAGAACAGTAGCATGTGGCTTCATATGAAACAACACGACTTCAACTCAGCACATCTGCTTCAGAGCATAGGCCTATAGTGCGCGGAGGAGAAGATGATGAACTCCTGTTCTGAAATTGGTGAGTTTTGAGTTAATTTCTTTTATTAAACCAGCTGTTATATGCTATTTTGCTTCAGTTCGAAATTTAGCGGAATACAGCGGATTTTTAACTAAAATTGAGCGGAGAAAATATTTATGCGTTGGCAACACTGCTTGGGAGGTCAACTGAATAGAGGAGGGTCAGATTCCCTCCTCAGCCATCCCTGAAGTGGTTTTCCGTGGTTTCCCACTTCTCCTCCAGACAAATGCCGGGATGATACCTAACTTAATGCCACGGCCGTTTCCTTCCCTCCTCCTCGTCTATCCCACCCAATCTTCCCATGCCCCCACAAGGGCCCTGTTCAGCATAATAGGTGAGGCTGCCTAGCCGAGGCACTGGTCCTCCTTCCCAGTTGTATCCCCGACTCAATGCCTCACGTCCCAGGGCACTGCCCTTGTGGCGGTAGAAAGAAGGAAAGAAGGAATAAATCGTTGTATTTCTCATTAAATCATAATCGCCACCACCTCTATAAACAACTACCCGTCATGTAGAGGGACGTTTTGGTGTATAATATAACAATTCTTCTTCAACTGGCACACAGTGTCGAGTGGCCCGAACATCAATCAGAGTTTTATTTATTTTATCCAATGCTGGTGCACTGCCGTCGGAACCGGAGTGGTGATTGCTACCAAATCGGTTGTTAGTTATTGAAGAGTTTCCGCCCGCACAGTTGATTTGAGGTTATGGAAGTTATCGACAAACGATTGAGCAAGACGCGAGGGTTATATAGAGCCGCCTACACGTATCAACGCCGTGTCTCTCTGATCCAACAGTTCTCCCTGCTTCTACTGAACATATTCTCGAAGTGATTGCGTTCGTACAAGTAGTCATAAGCTCATAAGCAAGCTTGTAGTGTAATGTGTCTCTTGATAGCTGCTGTACTTCCTGTTTTACGTGGAATTCACTTCCATAGGCTGGGATTCGAACCATGGCCACCTTGATGAGAATTAAACGCAATTGTTCGGAATAATCTCGTACAATAAATTACAATTTTATGTCCGACTCTTTGGTTGAAAGGTCAGCCAGCGTTCAGGTCTTCGGTTCAGAGGGTCCCGGGTACGATTCCCTGCCTGGTCGGGGATTTTAATTGCGCCTGATTAATTCTTCTGGCTTTGGGAATGGGTGTTTGAGTTTGTGCCATCACATTCCTTTTCATATTCAAACAACACACCACACTACCAACCACCACCACTTCCCTCGATATAGGGTTCGCGTAAGGAAGGGCATCCGGCCATAAAACAAGACCAAATTCACATGTGCAGCACTGTTCGCACTCGCGAGACACTAGTGTGGGAAAAGCGGTAGAAAGAGAAGAATAATAAATTACACTTTTATGAATGGCAAGTTGATTTTACGTCATTTCGATTTTTTTGTTTTTTGTTTTTACAACCAAACGTTTGGCTGCTTGGTACAGACCATATAGCAGTAAGCATGCTTTCGGGAGGAGATCTGCAAGCCCTGAAGACAGTTTCCCGTGGTTACCTATTTCCTTATTATATCGTCACCGAAACCCTATCTGGGTTAGTGTGAATTAAACAACTAATTATTATTATTATTATTACCGGGCCAGTTGGCCGTGCGGTTAGAATTGCGTAGCAGTGAGCTTGCATTCTGGAGATAGTGGGTTCGAACCCCACTGTCGGCAGCCCTGAAGATGGTTTGCTGTGGTTTCCTATTTTGACACCAGGCAAATGCTGGGGCTGTTCCCTAATTATGGCCACGCTCGCTACCTTCCTAGTCCTAGCCATTTCCCACCCCTGGCTCGCCGAAGAACTTTGATGTGTTATTGTGACGTTAAATAAACATCTCGTTGCGGCAAACTGTCGACCACGTCATTTCAACTGTCTCCTTCTTTGGACTTTGACATTTACCCAGTACTTCCCATTCGTTCTCGGCGTTCTTCCTTTCTCTCCTGTGTCCAAACCTTTCCTGCTTTTAGCTTAGGCTTTTCCTAGAAACCATGGCATGCTTGATGTAAGGGAACACGCTCCAGGATGTCATTACTAGTGACCTCCAGTTCTTCGAGATCTCTTTCTACCATAGCAAACCAGGCCTCTTTGATTTTCTTATCCTGAAAGTAGTTAAATGAAATGTCGTAAGGCTTTTAGAGCCAGGAGAGTCCGAGGACATGTTCGGCCCGCCAGGTGCAGGTATTTTTATTTGATTCCCGTAGGCGACCTGCGCGTCCTGATGAGGATGAAATGATGATAAAGACAACACATACACCCAGCCCCCGTGCTAGCGAATTTAACCAATGATGGTTACAATTCTTGACCCTGCCGTGAATCGAACCCGGGACCCCTGTGACCAAAGGCCAGCACGCTAACCATTTACCCCTGAAGCCGAACAGTATATAAATTATCCTGCTGATCAATCTTGGTGGATTCATTCATGCCACGTGTCCATTAAAAGTAAGATAAATATTTATGTCAAACCCATCTTGCTGCATGGCCTGGGGCTGTATTCCCAAACCTCCACTTTCAGAATTACAAGTATTCCAAACCAAAACTTTAAGAACAATGACAGGAGCTCCGTTACCGAAATCTAATAAAAATATACTAACCGAACTTAGTACTCTGCTTATTAGATCTCAGATCAACAAAATAGTAAAGATAAACAAATCTAGAATCCCCCTTAGCCACTCAGCACTCGTAAAACTGGTCGTAAGGACTAGGAAGACGAACACAGGATTTCAATATCGAGGCCTTTGGCTCACTTACGACCTGTTTTAAATAGGAAAACAACAAAACTGGCAGCCTTTTCCAAATGTAAATCACTAAAAATTAGAAATTAGTTTATTAAGCAAGGAGGTTTTTCCTACTCCACCCGCTTCCCCCACTCAAAAATTCCAACGTTAAATTTTAAAATAAAATACCATTTCTCAGTCAGATCGATTTTCTCGAGGAAGAGTTTTTTAAAAAAAAAACGTCTACCACAGTGGATATTTCTCCCAAAGAAAACCGGGATTCAGTTATGGGGGTTCAGATTGTCCAGCATACCTAATTGGATTGAGCCATCGGCAGAGCTAACCCCAGGAAATCAAGAGAAGTGAAATCTGGAAATCACTCAACTAAGAACTGGAGTAGGAAGATCGAAGACTACCTAGAGATGGCAAACGAATATCGATATATCGGAAATATCGATATTTTGAGATGGAAATATCGATATATCGACATCGATATTTTGATGTCCGATATATTGTCGATATCGATATTTTGTGCCCAATATATCGATATTTATGTCTAATTTAATACTTTTGGCTACGATTTGATTCTTTTTTCAGACACTTTCAATATTTGCACACCATCACGGAAAAGAGAAACCGATTAAATTGCAGACTCTTATCAAAGCTGCTTTTTCTAAATGGCTTACCTAAGAGGTATTGGAAATTGACCTAAGATCATCATCATGTTTTTTTATTTTCAAGAACAAATAGAATTGCAGTGCTGAGGAAGAAGTTGGGAAGAAAATGTTTTATTATTTTATAGAGCTCTGATAATCATCAGATATACTTCGTACACAAATTATACGTTTGTAGGTTTTTCATATGGTTTTTCGGTGTAAGATATTAGCTCGTTACTGGACACCTTGTAGGCCTATATACTGTTTTCCTATGTATGATAACATATTTCGGCTGTAAACGTTTTTATAATGTGTCATTGTAGTGAAAAAGTCATGTTACTTGGTCATTGTTTTAAGCTTGTTTTCTGATCTCTTTCAAGACGTATTAAATCTAATGAATCCTTTAATCATTGTGTTAAATGTAAAACTAGACTTACAATAATGGATAATAGCACCAATATTTTAAAAACCGATATATCGATATTTTGAAGACCGATATTTCAATGACATCGATATTTTAACACCGATGTATCAAAAAACCAATATATCGATATTTTCAAAAGTTTTGCCATCACAATATCTACCATCCAGTGTGACTGCGCAGACTTATAGACCATTGTGCTTATGTGCAACTGTTCTCTTTGTCTTATCAACCTGCTCTACCTCAGGCATTGAATGTTGCACTTTATTAGGCAATTGTTATTTAATTTAGATTTTTGATTTTCTATTATAACCACTCTAATGCAAATGTGTACGTATGATGTTCCTGACACGAGTAAACACCTAAAGGAAACGATAGGACTCAGATTCAAAACTACGCCGTAACATATAAGTCTCAGTAATCGGTAATATTATGCTCCCGCTCTTACACACACACAGGACCGTCTCATTGGTGCAGGCAGGGCCTGCACCATGAGGATTATAGCCTATCAGCCCGTTGGGGCTTTGAGCGCTTTTTCTTGAGGTTTCTTCTTTTTCCAAACTTGGCGTTCTGTTGCGGGTGGTCGATCTTCTATTTACATCCGAACTGGACAGAATATGCCCTGCGCCTACGTTGCAGCTCCCTTTCATGTATGGAGGCGAAACTTTCTCAAGTAGGATCTTGAGGATTTATAATGATAATGATAAACATGAATGGTGCCCCTTAAATTCCGTGAATTCGTTAAAAGCCAGGATTGACAAATACTTACAAAAAGTGTAAAAATGGTGAAAATGAAAATCCACAGCCTGTTTCCAGTCATTCTACTAGGGCAGAAATGCAATGAATCAAGCCCCCATCTAGCGGCGAGGATAGGAATTGTGCCGGCTGTCGAAGCCTGTTGCATTCCTCTGGGACAATGATTAATGACTGACAGATGAAATTAAATGATATTAGAGAGTGTTGCTGGAATGAAGGATGACAGGGAAAGCCGGAGGAGTGCGACAGGCTTCGGCAGGCGGCACATTTCCTATCCTCGTCGCTAGATGGGGATTTCATTCATTCATTCATTCCATTCCTTACCCGGTCGAATGACTGGAAACAGGGTGTGGAGTTTCATTGCCATCTTCCATAACCATTTTGTTAAACACAGAAATTAATTTTCGATACAGCAATAAAAGACCGCCTCTGTGGTGTAGTGGTTATTGTGATTAGCTGCCACCCCTCGTAGGTCCGGGTTCGATTCTCGGCTCTGCCATGAAAATGAAAAATATTGGTACGAGGGATGGAACGGGGTCCACTTAGCCTCAGGAGGGAAAATAAGAAGAGGGGGGTTCGATTCCCACCTCAGTCATCCTCGAAGTGGTTTTCCATGCTTTTCTACTTCTCCTCCTCCCAAATGCTGGGTTGGTACCTAACTTAAGACCACGGCCGCTTCTTTCCCTCTTCCTTGTCTAGCCCTTCCAATCTTCGCATCTCCCTACAAGACCCCTATTCAGCATAGAGGCCGCCTGGGGAAGGTACTGGTCCTCCTCCCCATTGTATAACCCCCGACCCAAACGTCTCACGCTCCAGAACACTGCCCTTTAGACGGTAGAGGTGGGATCCCTAGCTGAGCCCGAGGGAAAAGCCAACCCTTGACGGTAAACGGATAAAGAAAGAAAGAAAGAAAGAAAGAAAGAAAGAAAGAAAGAAGCAAAAATAAAATTCACGCATAGAGAAACTTCCTCACTTTTTCAAAACCACCTTTTAACCCATAAGCCCTTCTTCTCCAAAGAACTCCTCAATAATTGGTCTTCAAAAGTAGGCACCTCTGAAATGTTCCTACAATGTCGTACCGAATCATTTAGTGGGCATTTGTATACAATATTGATACGTAGATTGTGTCTGAAATCTCGGTCATGCGCCGCCAACTCGGCTGTTAGTTAACTTATTTGTAATATTGTTTGTGGTGAATGTGTAATTAATTTAGTCTGGATGTCCGTGACACTTGTGTTTGTGATAGTGTTGTGCGGCACGCGTGTGCCTGTGTATGTGTGTTGCACTCACCCACGCGTGCCCTCTTCCTCTGTCTCTGTTCCCCCTTCCCCATCCTCTTCCCCCCTTCCTCCTCTATTATCCGCATGTTGCTCTCTCTCTGTCGCTCGCTGTACAGTTTTTTTGTCTCTCACTTTTCCTTTATCCATCCATAGCCTCCTTTTCTACTGTGTAGACCCCTCCCTCCTACCCACAGGAGGCTTCACAAGTTCTTTCATTATACCAGCTAACCGACTTGACAATATACTCACTTCAAAGACATTAGTCGTTGTGCCAGTACAATAAACTCTCGATTAATCGTACTAAAGGGGACAGGGATCTGTTTGAGTTACACAAAGTCCTTTTCATTGAGAGAAAATTAAGTTTTGCCCAAGGAATGAAAACTGATACTGCACATTTTTTTTCTTTTTTCCGAGGCGTCAAACTGGGACTCTTATCTCTCCCATAGATCGGAGGCTTGCTTAAAACTTTCACCGTTGTTGTTGTTCACAGTTTACATAAATAACTTCCTGAAAGGTATTAAATAACTGGGAAGAATTCAGTTGGATGGAAATTTAGTAAGCAGTAAGGCAGTATGCTTGACGACTTCGTGTTAATGGAAAATTGTGCTGAAAGCCTGCAATCTAATATAAGCTTTCCCAAGACTAAAGTGATGTCAGTTAGAGGAGAAAACGAAGTGGATTAAATGACAAGTCGGGAATACAATAATAATAATAATAATAATAATGGCGTATAGCCTCCGGAGAGGCCTGGTGCAGGTCTTTTTCTAGTCGACGGCCTATTAGGCGACCTGCATGTCTGTGAAGATGAGGGCCCTACCTAGGATGATTTCTAATGTTGAATAAGCCACACACACCCAGCCCTCGAGCCATTGGAATTAACCAATTCAGGTTGAAATCCCTGACCCGGCCGGGAATCGAGCCCGGGACCCTCTGAACCGAAGCAAAGCTAATACAGTGAGCTGACAGTTGTGATCAACAGTATTCTGTGTTACCTTGGACGAAATTATCTTTGCATTGGTCTGTTTCCAGACCGACTTTGCTATTCAGCCAACGAGTCGGACAATACAAAAATGGAACAGGTGGATCATTTCAAGTATTTATGATGTGTACTCTCCCAAGGATGGCAGTATAGTAAGTGACATTCTGTCCGGCCCCGCGGTGTAGGGGGCAACGCGTCCGCCTCTCACCCGGCGGCCCCGGGTTTGATTCCCAGCCGAGTTAGGGCTTTTTAATTGTAAATGATTAATTTCCCTGGTCTGGGGACTGGGTGTTTGTCGTCCTTAACGTTCTTTTCCTCAGATTCAACATTTTACACTTCCGCCATTTACAAAATACACGCAGGTTACTCACATATGGTGCAAGTAGGGGCAAAAGATCTTTCTAGGTCGACGCCCCGAACAAAAAGCATTTTTTTTAAAAAGTGAGATTCAATCAACGTAGAGCAAAGCTAATGCAGTGAGCTGACAGTTGTGATCAACAGTATTCTGTGTTACCTTGGACGAAATTGTCTTTGCACTGGCCTGTTTCCAGACCGACTTTGCTATTCGGAGGTGAAAGCTGGGTGGATTTTACAGTATTTCGTTAGAAGTAACAGACATGAAAGTAGCGAGAATGAGTTGTGGTATAATTAGATGAAAACAGTGACAGGAGGGTATTCGTAATCAGGAGATGACGGCTAAGCTAGAAATGAATTCTAGGGATGATTGGAATGCAATTACCTGCAGCTGTCTTAGAGCCTTTTCCCTAAAATGTAGGATACTTCAAAAATAGACTCCAGCATTCTGTAAATTGTGCGTACATTTCTATGTGATGGTGTCATATTTTAATGTAACGCTCAATCCACTGTAATGTGTAGTATTAAGGCACCTGAATTATTTAAGGCATGTGTGAATTGGTATATGACGATGTTGTAATGTTAAGCTAGTAGTAAGATCAACCTATAGTACTGTACTGTAAGCTGTAGTGTTAAGCACTGTGAATAAGTTATGAGTGAATTTGTATATTACGATACTGGATTTAGAATGTTAAACTAGTAGTATTTCTTGTAATATTTTCTGTCCATGGAATTGCTTGTTGCCGGCCCCGTGGTGTAGGGGTAGCGTGCCTGCCTCTTACCCGGAGGCCCCGGGTTCGATTCCCGGCCAGGTCAGGGATTTTTACCCGGACCTGAGGGCTGGTTCGAGGTCCACTCAGACTACGTGATTAGAATTGAGGAGCTATCTGTCGGTGAGATAGCGGCCCCGGTCTAGAAAGCCAAGAATAACGGCCGAGAGGAATCGTCGTGCTGACCACGCGACACCTCGTAATCTGCAGGCCTTCGGGCTGAGCAGCAGTCGCTTGGTAGGCCAAGGCCCTTCAAGGGCTGTAGTGCCATGGGGTTTGTGTTGGGTTGTGGAATTGCTTGTTGTAGGTACTAGTGTTGTTGTTGTTGTTGCTGTTGGGTAATTATGTTTTAACTTTACTGTAAGTGATCATTGTCATCGGGATATTTCCCAATTGGGATGTATTTGTTAATAATAATAATAAGAAGAAGAAGAAGACCGAGCTCGATAGCTGCAGTCGATAAGTGCGGCCAATATCCAGTATTCGGGAGATAGTAGGTTCGAACCCCACTGTCGGCAGCACTGAAAATGGTTTCCCGTGCTTTCCCATTTTCACACCAGGCAAATGCTGGGGCTGTATCTTAATTAAGGCTACGGCCGCTTCCTTCCCACTCCTAGCCCTGTCCTATCCCATCGTCGCCATGAGACCTATCTGAGTGGTGCGACGTAAAGCAACTAGCAAATAATAATAATAATAATAATAATAATAATAATAATAATAATAATAATAATAATAATAATAATAATAATAATAATAATAGACATGAAAGTAGCTAGAATGAATTTTGATACAATCAGATGAAAACAGTGACAGGAGGGTATTCGTAATCAGGAGATGACGGCTAAGCTAGGAGTGAATTCTGTAGATGAGGCAATGGAAGAGGGTAGTTTGCCTACTGGAATATTGGACTCGGCTGTGGAGAGTAAGAGAAGCAGAGGAAGGCCAAGGTGACGATAGTTTTACTCGGGTTCTAAAGATAAGAGTTATGGATCCCAAGTATAATGGAGCCAGTTACAAATGGAGGATTATGGAAGCGCGCAGCTAATGCACAGAGACTTGCAGACTGAACAGTCTATAATGAAGATGTATGTATGTATAAAGGCATCAGTCACCTATAGTGAACAGTAGTGGCCGCTGATGTGAACTTTATCACGTCATTTATTTATAAATATTTCAATTCAGTACTATATTTTTTCAACATGATTTTTAAACATTTAATTCCACTGTCCAGATATCTGCTTTGGAAGTGTGTTCTAATTTAGCACTTGTCTATGTCTATGTTTAGTTGGAGCCACTAACTTACCGGGGGCTAAAGGGAAGAGGGTGTAAAATGATCTATTATTGTACTGTTAGAACTATCTGCTTACCTTTAGCCTGCAGCTGCAACTCCTTCTGAAGCCGCAATGGACAGGTGTATGTTTACTGGTTTGTTACCATGACAAACAAACAGTTCTCATGCAGAGTTTCATGTCGAAGTGCATTTCTATTTCCAGATCTTTCTGGGAGATTCAGAAGCACATTGGAACCTCTTTCGGCTGTCTCCTTCATTGTTTTGGCCAAGAGGAAAGTAATGTTTATATTTTAAGCCACCCCTGCCTCCTTTCACCGGTGTAACATCTCATTCAACCCGCAGTGCTTGTAGTACATGACAGTCTTTTGTGCAGAGCGGTTAGTTTTGTATTTATGAGTACAGCATATTGTTAAGATTACCTCATGTGGAATGAAGTTCAAAGAAAGAACACATTTTTATTTAATTAGTGTTTTGTTATAAGTGGCGGTTTAATATTAACTAGCAGTTTCCCACTGGCTCCGCCCGCGATGTGCAAAGTATGGTGGTGTTCGTTTCGTTACTATCCTCACGGATGCAGTTACAAATTTTCGAGTTAATGAAATAAAGCACATGATCGGCTGTGGTAATAGAATGTAATATTATGTCAACAAAACACTTGAAAATACATCACACAAAGAAATTGAATTAAACGTTCCTTGGAACAACACTATGCGCCGAACTCTTAAAAAGTCCTACAAAGATCTTCGTCTTGGAGACAAATGTACTCATAACTTTTCTCAGAATCTACCAATTTAATTAGTTATTACCTCAAAAGAAATCGCTTGATCCACTGAGTGTTTTTAGACCAAAACGAACTGCGTACCTCAATTAAAACGGAAGATATGATTGCTTCAATGAGAAAAAATGTTGAAGAAATGAGACGTCAAATTGAATGTGCAGTCATAACTTTCCTCAGAATCAACCAATTTGATTAGTTAAGAGCTGAAATGAAAGAACTTGATCCACTGAGTGTTCTTAGACCAAAACGAACTCCGTACCTCATTTAGAACCAAAGATATGATTGCTTCAAAGAGACAAAAAATTGAAAAATCAAATAATTTGTGGTTGGCGGATGTTAAGTGGTTTATAGTACCTGATGACAAATCTGTGCATGAATATATTTTAGTTTTTTTAAAAAAAGAGGGAAATCGACCGGATACAATGGCCAGACTGACTGACTTAAGTTTTAATATGTGTGTATGTTGGGTATTCAGCCCGAAGGCTGGTTTGATCCTCTGCAGCTCCGCCAACAGCTGTCACAAATAGCCTAGGCGTCACTGAAGAGGCGTGGACATGGAATGAATCCGCAAAATGTTACAGTTAGTAGTGCATTACAGGCACCATTGTCACATTTGACTTTCATGCCGTGTAGACGCAATGGCTACTTTCCCATACATGCGATTGGTGTGTTACATCCCTTTCAACGAAAAATATTCATTGTTCATAATTTAATGGAAATTATTTATATAAGATTCAAACGCACAGTTATCGGTACTAAGAGATGGATGAAACGAGCGCGGCTGGCTGGATAGTGACTGCTACTAATTGCCAAACTAGTCCAGAGATGGCAGAACGTGCATTAGAACCTTGTTGGTTGTTGATCTCTTTCATGGGGTTGGAATGCGGAACGAACAGCCACATCCGTCAAGAGGACGGTGCAAGGTGGAATTCTGCAAGAGAAATAGATCCGTCACTCCTCTATAATAAAGTTCACTGAGAAAACAGGTCATGGAAGCTATAGTGGCCCCTTTTTCTCCGCCAACATAAGGAAATAAATACTACGAATAGTACCTTGTAATAAACTTGATAATGACAGTTGTTACTTTGTTCAAATTTTAATTGTGATAGAGATAATGCGCATTTCGGTAGGAAAGTTGTATCACAAGCTTGTCTCGTGTCTTTTATTTGAACAGTAAATTTCAATTACCGTATTTGTATGTTGGCAATCCTGTTATAACGCTAGCTTTTATCGTTGTTTCGTCGTTCGCATTTTAATGTAAATTTACATCTATTAAATAATAAATGCAACATTGATTACTGAAAATGTTAATGCAATTCATATAAAACGCCCATACTTACCTAAATCACGATCTAACATAACCTCATTCTTTCGCTCGTTCGTTGAACCCTTCCCACGACTTTTATATATGGGAATGGAAAACAGGAGAAGGAAAGGAAGAAGTAAAACACAGCGTAATGCACACAGTTTATCTTTTGAATTTATTCCAAACAGCAGGTAAGAAGCACAAACACACACACACGTACTCGCAACAGCTAGGTAGTGAAGTAAGTTCATTATCATAATACTATTTCTTCATACTAAGAACGCGTATAATTATAATTTCACTCAATACTCTCAAAAAACTGGATCAAAAATCTCGTTCAATGCGAAAGAATCTCAACAAATTTTCGTCTAACAAGCACTATTACTTGCCGTACGACCAAATTCCCTTCCCGCGCAACGATAACGGTGTTGTGTTATGATTCTTCTACATGTATAATGCCAACCACTGCCTTCTAAATTAACCCTCCAAAAGGGAATTTTAGTTTTCACTAGTTGGCGGAGATTGAGGGACTGCTTGGGACGTTCCCTATGAAGGGTCACCCCCCTAGAATTCTGTATGTTATCGCGTGTGGCCGAGATTTATTTGCTATTTCGTGAAATACTGGAGTTCTTGCTTGTGAGTAGTTCTTTTCTTGTGCTATAAATGATGATATATGACAAATGTATGTTGTTGAAATATAAATGATTCAGTTTCGTGTACTTATAGTATAAATATGAAACAAAGAAAATGCGGGAAGGATGCGATTTTGAAATGACATTACATCGATCAGAGAGTAGTTAACAGCAGGCATGGATACAAGAGCGCCAGGGTCACGCGTATCTACCGCGCAATCCGAACTGTATTCCAACCATTATATAATTGAACTATTATTAAGAGAACCATTTAGTATATTTTCTTTTACGGAGAAAAGCAGAATTGTAAATAAAGGACAACCGCGTCCAACTCTGAATGTAACTACACAACATAAGTCGTGTGTTCGTCATTTCACCGGAAATATTTATGAAAGAGGCCATTGGATTAGTGGATGTGCGATCTTAAATAAACATTTCTGTTGGCCTTGTTTGTTGTCTTCTCTTGAAAAAATGTGTTTGGAATGATGACCTGCTTGCGTTGATGTTTGCAATTTTTTTTTCTTTTTTCAGTTACGTACCCTAAGTCAGGAGTCGCCACTGGTGTAGAGTAATTTCAAGCTGCATGGAGTGCAATCAAACGAAGTCAGGCGATGCAGAAAATATTAGATTAGGAGACGAAATCGTAAAGGAAGTAGATGAATATTGTTGCTTGGGTAGTAAAATAACTAACGAAGGCAGAAGTAAGAAGGACATACATTGCAGACTAGCACAAGCAAGAAAGGCCTTAGTTAAGAAAAGAAATTTGCTCACTTCGAACATTTATATAGGAATTAGAAAGATGTTTTTGAAGACTTTGGTCTGGACCGTGGCAGTGTATAGAAGTGAAACATGAACGATAACTAGCTCAAAAAGAAAGAGAATAGATGCTTTTGAAATGTGGTGTTACAAAAGAATGCTGAAGGTGAAATGGATAGATCGAATCACGAAAGAAGAGAAACTGAATCGAATTCGTGAGAAGAGAACGATTTTCCTAAATTTCTCCAGAAGAAGAGACAGAATGATAGGACACATCTTAAGACACCCAGGGCTTGTTCAATTAGTGTAGGTTGTAAGAAGGGTAAGGGTAGACCAAGATGCGAATATGACTAGCAGATTAGAGTAGATGTAGGATGTAATAGTCACGTAGATATGAAAATGTTAGCACAGAATAGTGTAGCGTGGAGAGCTACATCAAACCAGTCTATGGACTGATGACTGAAACAACAACAATAAAAACACTGAAAGTATTTTAGATTGATCTTTATTTGCAGGTTCGTGAATTCAGATGAGGAAGGCAGGGTCGCATAATCCCTGCTTCCAAAAGAACTTCACCTGTTGTTCACTCCGCGAGCCACTACTGGCAGTGAATAACCACCAAAAAAATCCCATACCGCAACAGCGCCGAAGGGCCGTGGCCTACCAAGCGACTGCTGAGCAAATTACGAGGTGTCGTGTGGTCGGCATGACGGATCCTTTCAGGCGTTATTCTTGGCTTTCTAGAACGCGGCCGCCATCTCACCGTTAGATAGCTCCTCAATTGTAATCACGTAAGCTAAGTGTACCTCGAACCAGCCCTCAGATGCAAGTAAAAATCCCTGACCTGGCCAGGAATCGAATTAGATGCCTCCGGGTAATGAGGCAGGCACGCTACCCCTACGCCACGGGGCCGGCGAATGACCGCAAGGATCCAAAATTCTAAACTTACTCTCGATGGAGATCTATTTGAAACGAACACGCTTGAGAGATATTTATTCAGTGATTAAGGGTTCTGACACGCGCGGAGGGATATCAGTAGTAGGGGTGGTGATGGAGGATGCTTAGTGAGTCCTTGATTATGCCAGCAGCTGAATCAATATCAGAGCAACATCTTTCTTGCTACCTGAATTAGACTCACTCATATAATATACATATTTTTCAGAAGTGCTGTATGTGAAAGGAAATCTCATCCAATTTATAAAAGCCAGTTAATTTTTGGTTCTGTGAACTTAAAGTAAACAAAATAATACAGTCGTAAATATTTATAGAGCTTTAAGATATACGACAATATAAAGGTATTTTCCAAATATTTAGGGAACGCTCTTTATATCAAAAAAGTTTTGATAAGTTTACAGATTAAAAAAAACTATTTCAGTAGGCCCTATGTATAATTAGAAATTTGGGGAGAAAGCAACAATATCCTTCAGGCAAGCAACTCAATGTTGAAAACATCCTAGGGATATGAGCTACGAATTTTAGATAGATAAAATATAATAAAGTATGAGAATATATTCTTTATTTATTCCTAAAAATTACAGTCCTTTTCCTAATCATCGTTATTCGGTCGATTAGGTTAGCTGTTTGCCTTTCAATCAATCAATCAATCAATCAATCAATCAATCAATCAATCAATCAATCAATCAATCAATCAATCAATCAATCAATCAATCAATCAATCAATCAATCAATCAGTCAATCAATCAATCAATCACTACTGATCTGCATTTAGGGCATCGCCCTGGTGGCACATTCCCTATCTGTTGTTTTCCTAGCCTTTTCTTAAATGACTGCAAGGAAATTGGAAATTTATTGAACATCTCCCTTGGTAAGTTATTCCAATCCCTAACTCCCCTTCCAATAAACAAATATTTGCTTTCTCCCTAGTCCTCCCAGCCTAAAACTGAGAGGACTTTTCTATCACTACGACCGTTAATGTGAGTCAGTGCATTGTTTCACTTAAGCACCACTACGAGCGCTAATGTGAGTCAATGCAAAGTTTTACTTCAGCCCTTATAACTACATTCGGTGTGGAAATTTTTCAAAAATCAAAAATCACCTGAGGGCACTGAACCAAGGAACGCCTTGCGGAAAGAATTATGTAAATGAGTTCATTTGACTAGGATCTGTATGAAAAAGGAAGCGATTTTAGGCTGGTTTTTTTTCGGAACTGCATTTAGGCCGGATGTGATTTTCGATTTTTTTAATTTTTTTTTTTATTAGTTTGATAGAGCTATCCAAGACTCACAGTGTGAAACCTTTTCGGCCCCTTTAGCCCTTCAACAGTCACCTAATTGAGGAAATTTCTTAATTTTACATTTTTCGTAGTATGGAGACCCTTAGTTTGCTACGAAGTGTTTTCAACATTAAAAAGTTAGATGTATTTTCATAGTTAGATGTAATACGTTGAATCATTACTTGATAATTTCTAGAACCATATGTTCAACCTTATGACCGAAATATCCATTTTTATTTCCAGACTGTCTTCTTAAAATCAATATAAATATAGAAAAAGAGGTGCGTGTTAGCGCTATTGGAAAATACAACGGTATACTGGATTGATAATCCTGCCGCAATAGTTGCTTTCCTCTACAGATGAGCCTTGACGTTCATGTTGTTAACTGTATTGTGTTCGGTGTCATGGCCTCTTGTACTGAGTGTGTCCGGTACGCTGGTCTTTGCTAGGTCGCGAAGGGGGAGGTCGCTGACCCGTTAGCGAGGAGATGGCCACTCACTGTATAGTTTATTATGCGATATACAGCGGTAGTAGGCGGATAAGATACCTGCCGCTTGCTGAGTGGAAGGAAGAACAAATGAAGGTCGGCGCAGTGGCCAAAGCCATCTGTAACTGGATCACAGGTTCTCTGAAGTGAAGAGTCCGTCCTCAGATAAACGTATTTCCCTACGTTGATCTTACAATGCATATTTCGTGGCTTGAACACCTGTTGATAACTTGTCCCGATGTCGCCAGGCGGCAATATTGTACCTTGATGTGGATCATTTTAAGGATTATCTTTATAAACACCAACTAAATGGTCAGCGTATTCAGATTCGACTTCCGGCCGAACCGAGAATTTTAACTCTTTAAAAAAAAAAAAAAGCACAGTTCTAGCCCTTCAGATAAGTAAATCTTGAAAACATCCTAGGGATATGAGCTGCGAATTTTAGGTAAATAAAATATAATAAAGTATAAGAATCTGTTCTTTATTTATTTATTCCTTAAAATTACTATCTTTTTCTTAATCATCGTTATCCTGTCTATTAGATCACGGCCGACTTGATGCGTCGCTCTAGCTAGCTCCAGCGCAGCGAGGGATCAAGACGGCCGTGATTAGATTAGCAGTTTTGTAGTCGCTTAAGTGCGGCCAGTATCCAGTAATCGGGAGATAGTGGGTTCGAGCCCCACTGTCGGCAGCCCTGAAGATGGTTTTCCGTGGTTTCCCATTTTCACACCAGGCAAATGCTGGGGCTGTACCTTAATTAAGGCCACGGCCGCTTCCTTCCCATTCCTAGGCCATTCCTATCCCATCGTCGCCATAAGACATGTCTGTGTCGGTGCGACGTAAAGGAAATAGCAAAAAAAAAAAAAAAAAATTAGCAGTTTGCCTTTTTCTACCACTACGAGCGCTAATGTGAATCAATGCATTGTTTCACTTAAGCACTGCTACGAGAGCTTAATGTGGGTCAATGCAGAGTTTCACTTAAGCCCTTATAACTACATTCGGTGTTGAAATTTTTCAAAATATCAAGAAACTCCTGAGGGTATTGCACCAAGGAACACTGTACAGAAATAATTATGTAAATAAGTTATTTAGGCTAGAATTTGGATCAAAGAGAAGACGAGTAAAGAAACAAACGATTATAGGCTGTTTTTTCGGAACTGCAATTAGGCCGGAGTGATTTCCATTCTTCTTTTTAAAGAGCGATCCAAGACTCACAATTTGAAACCTTTCCGGGTCCCTTTGGCCTTTCAAATTCAAATTTCGGCACATTTGCTTAATTGCTGTTTTCCTCAGTATGGAGACCCCTACCTTGGCTGCTAATAAATGTTTCCAATATTATAAAATGAAGATCGCCCCAGTGGCCAAAGCCATATGAAACTTAAACAGAAAACAGGTTCATAGAGATGGAGAGTTCATTGCAAAACTCTCGGGAAATGCGTTAATCTGAGGACAGAGTGGAAAGGGAGAACAAATGAAGGTCGGCACAGTGTCCAAAGCCATCTGTAACTGGAAAGTGAAGAGTCCGTCCTCAGATAAACGTATTTCCCATCATTGATCTCATAGTGCATATTTCGCGGCTTGAAGACCTGTTGATATCTTGTCCTGACGTCGCCAGGGCGGGTCTTATTGTACAGTACCTTGGTGTGAATAATTTTAAGGGTATTTTTAATTCATGTTTAACAAATACATCGAAATTGGGAAATATCCCGCTGGCAATGATAACTTCTTCTTCTTTTTCTTCTTCTTCATCTTCTTCTGTTCACCCTCCAGGCTCGGTTTTTCCCTCGGACTCAGCGAGGGATCCCACCTCTACCGCCTCAAGGGCAGTGTCCTGGAGCTTTAGACTCTGGGTCGGGGGATTCAACTGGGGAGAATGACCAGTATCTCGCCCAGGCAGCCTCACCTGCTATGCTGAACAAGGGCCTTGTGGAGGGTTGGGGAGATTGGATGGGACAGGCAAGGAAGAGGAAGGAAGCGGCCGTGGCCTTAAGTTACGGACCATCTCGGCATTTGCCTTCTAGGATGGCTGAGGTGGGAATCGAACCCACCTCTACTCAGTTGACCTCCCGAGGCTGAGTGGACCCCGTTCCAGCCCTCGTACCACTTTTCAAATTTCGTGGCAGAGCCGGGAATCGAACCCGAATTTCCGGGGGTGTCAGCTAATCACGCTAACCACTACACCACAGAGGCGGACAGCAATGATAACTTACAGTTTAAAACATAATTACCCAACAACAAGAGTACAACAAGCAATTCCATGGAAAGAATATTTTACAAAAAATACTACTAATTTAACATTCTAAATCCAGCATAACCATATACTAATTCACACCCAACTTCAGTAATTTCAGTGCTTTACACTACGGCTTACTACTAGATTAACATTACAACACCGACCACCGTCATACACAAATTCACACGTACCTTAAGAATTTTAAAACTGCACACAAAGACTGAGCGGTCCAATTACTATTATCTTAGCATTCTCAAAACAGCACGTTCATATTCAAATTCACACATAACTTAAATAATTCAGATGCCTTAATACAATTTACAGTAGGTTGAGCGTTGCACTAAAATATAACACCCTCACATACACACTTTACAAAATGCTGGATTATCCTTATAATTATTTAACATAACACTAACTCCCGCCTTCTTGACTGAATGGTCAAGCGTGTTCGGATTCGACTTCCGGCCGAACCGACAATCTTGTACGTACGGTATGTATGTATGTTGAGTATTCAGCCCGAAGGCTGGTTGGATCCACAACAGGTCCACCATTAGTTGTTATAGATGGCCTAGGTGTCACTGAAGAGGCGTACTAGGAAAATGAGGAGTGAGGTAGTTTCCCGTTGCTTTTCTCACTGAGCCAGAAGTTACCATTACACATCAGTCTGCCAAGCCCACTGAAATGTATGCACCAACCGACCCTATGAGCAATATTTTCACACCATTCATAACAGGGACTGACTGCATAAGGAATGGCATTACTAGCATCACTCATACCTCAGCCACTTTCATATTGTCAAAGCCAAGGATGAGACTGAGACAGGTCAATGAAAGTAACAAAATTATTCTAGCCCATACCAGAAGACATAGTGCACTGTAAAAGACTACATCTTGCCAGCAAAGGCAACCGACAATCTTAACTTGTAAAAAACAAATTGCTTTACGTCGCACCGACACAGATACGTCTTATAGCGACGACGAGAAGGAAAGGGCTAGGAGTGGAAAGGAAGAAGTGGGAGTGGGCTTAATTAAGATACAGCCCCAGCATTTACCTGGTGAGAAAATGGGAAGTCACGGAAAACCTTCTTCAGGATTGTCAACGGTGGGGTTCGAACCCACTGTTTCCCGAATTCAAGCTCACAGCTGCGCAACGCTATCCGCACAGCCAACTCGCTTGGTAGAATTCTAACTGTATATAGTTTATTCGTCTGGCTCGGGGACGGGGTGCTTGTGTTCGTCTTAATTGTATTCAACATCACACGCTACCAACCACCACAGACACACGCAGTAGCGAATACTTTCCTCCACATACGGCTTGGTGTCAGGATGCGCATCAGACCATGAAACTGGGCGACATCCACAACAAGAGCCGACTGCCATAAACCGGGAGAAAGGCCACCAAGAAGAAGCAGAAGACGAAGAAGAAGAAGAAGAAGAAGAAGAAGAAGAAGAAGAAGAAGAAGAAGAAGAAGAAGGTGACACTATTAAAATTAGCCTTTTCTGCCACGATGGGTTAGGAAAGATAACGACCGTGATCGCAATTAATGAACAGCCAGGTGTCAAAATGGTGAAACAATGGAAAACCATCTCCCGAAAGCAAGCTTATAGCTACGCGGTCCGTACAAAGCAGCTAACTCGTTCGGTATTTTAAAGATATTATATTCAAGGTTGAATTCTACATCGATTTAAACCAACAAATTTTAATAGCATGTGAGTAGCTCAGGCGAAAGGACACTGGCCTTCTGACCCCAAGTTGACGGGTTCGATGCCGACTCAGTCCGCTGGTATTCGAAGATTTACAGGTATGTAAAAGAACTCCTGCAGGACAACATTTCGGCCCCTCGGCTTCTCCGGAAAAGTAGTCAGAGGGAATTAAAATCAATGAAAATCCACAGCCTGTTTCTAGTCATTCGACCGGGTCAGGAATGGAATAAATGAAGCTCCCATCTAGCGGCGAGGATAGGAAATGTGCCGGCTGCCGATGCCTGTCGCATTCCTCTCAGGTAATGATTAATGAATGATTAATTAAGTGAAATGATATTAGAGAATATTGCTGGAATGAAAGATGACAGGGAAAACCGGAGTACCCGGAGAAAAACCTGTCCTGCCTCCGCTTTGCCCAGCACAAATCTCACATAGAGTGACCGGGATTTGAACCACGGTATCCAGCGGTGAGAGGCCGGTGCGTTGCCTCCTGAGCCACAGAGGCTAATTAAAATCAATAACATTACAATTTCTTCTTCGTACGGCTCCATGGCTAAATGGTTAACGTGCTGGCCTTTGGTCCGAGGGATCCCGGGTTCGATTCCCGGCCAGACGGGGTATTTTAACCTTCATTGATTTAATTCCAATGGATCGTGGTCTGGGTGTATGTGCCGTCTTCATCATCATAATTCTTTTTAGATTGGATCCCATCCTCATAGACGGCCGTGTCGCTTGTACGGTGTCAACTCAAAAGACCTGCACCAGAACTTTTCGGAGGCCGCACGCCATTATTATTATGATGATGATTATTATTAATTTCTTCTTCAAGTTCCGATCCTTGGTGAGCTTCCCAAAGGTAAACTTTGGCACTTTCTGCGCAAGTGGTCGGGTCCCCAACGCTCGATCATGAGTTTAAAAAATAAACATTCTGGTGCCACTGGATATGACTCTGTTCCATCCACCCCTCTTCTCCACCACTCTTTACGATGGTCAATTTACTTGTTGACATATTTACCGGCGACGCGTCGCATTTCACAATATTCAGCCAGGGTGTGGAAAAGAGAAGGAGAGGGGGAAACGGACAGAGAGGGAAGGGGTAGGGGATGCTTGCTAGTTAGCCAACATTTCATGAATATAAATTACGATGATTAAAACGAATAACTTTTTGATTTGTTTTTCTGATGGAATTGCAAAATATTGTTTCTGCTCATCCGCGCTGTTTATTCTGTCTCTTCTCTCCGCTTCTGTAATGAATGTAAAATACCAATGAAAGAGAGAAGCACTGTAAACCTTTCTATTCGCTCATTATGTCTTCTTCCTGTTACTAACGAGGCACTGAATAGAATGTGAACTGCTCCCTGCCTACACAGCACAGGTAAGACCGACTGCGATGAGTTGTCATGGTAATTTACTGTATTTAAAAAGAAATTGCTGGTAGTTCCGCTATTCACCTCCATACAAGAGGCAGTGGAGCGGGAGCAAAGCAGTTGTAACAAGTATACGGGTACAGGAAGTGCAGCTCCTAGTTCACAGGATGTAGTGATCTCTCAACCTAGGCACTGAAATCAAGTGTTTGAAATTTTGTGGGCTCTAAATTTCACGTATTCCCTCCATGGAAAGCTGAACCACCACCAGTAATATTAGATTTAAGTGAATTCAATAAAGTAACAACAGACAGTACCGTATTTAAACAAATACTATCTGAAAAGTGTGAAAGTTTGCCCAGACACACTCCTATATAGGCCTACATCGGTGGCTCAAAAACCGAATATGGTAGCGGCTGTGCTGTTGTCCACCCCGATCACACAATGAAGTATGCACTACCAGCTACATGCTCCATATTCACATGTGAACTGTATGCTATCCTAAAAGCTATGGAATCCATAAAGAGTTCCCCCAAAAAGATCCTCTTCTAATCCTTAGTGATTCTTTATCAACAGTAAAACTCATTCAAAATGCATCATCCTCAAATACATTAGCCCAAGACATACTGCAGACTTACAAAACTGTGAAAAATGAAGGACAGCAAGTTACCATAACATGGATTCTCTCACATAAGAGAATGAAAGGCAATGATCAAGCGGACATATCAGCTAAAGAAGCAGGTTTTTGATTTCAAATATCTAGGTGCGAGAACAGTGTATAAGAAGAAGAAATCAAGTTACCTTGATTTTGAATCCGCTTTTCCTGCAGGGTTGGTTTTTCCCCTGGACTCAGCGAGGGATCCCACTTCTACTGCCTCAAGGGTAGTGTCCTGGAGCGTAAGACATTCGGTCGGGCGATAAAACTGGGGAGGAGAACTAATACCTCGTCCAGGAGGCCTCTCCTGCTACGCTGAATAGGGGGACCTTGTGGGTGCTGGGAATATTTGAAGGGATGGGCAAGGAATGACGAAGGAAGCGACCGTGGCCTTAAGTTAGGTACCATCCCGGCATTTGCCTGGAGGAGAAGTGGGAAACCACGGAAAACCACTTCCAGGATGGCTGAGGTGGGAATCGAACCCACCTCTACTCAGTTGACCTCGTACCACTTTTCAAATTTCGTGGCCTCCGGGGGCGACAGCTTATCACGCTAACCACTACACCACGGAGGTGGAATAAAACGGAACATTTATTATTATTTATTAATTATGTATTTATTATTCGCTAATTGGCCAGCTGGGGACCAGGGTAAGTTTCATTATACATTCTGGCGTTTATTCAATTTCCGATTGATCCAGTAGGTTTTAATTAGCTCGCTGTGTCGACGTTCATCCGACCACTTTGCACAAGTTGTCCACTTCTCATTATTATTATTATTATTATTATTATTATTATTATTATTATTATTATTATTATTAAGAGAAAAACGTTTTTGACTATATTTTCAGAGAATCGTTTAAAATACGAGAATATGATGAATCAATGCTGATCTGCAATACTTGAAGGGCCAATGCCTCTCCAAAGTTGCTCACGCTTTGCTGAGTCTCTAGTTCTGCGGCTGACGGCTAGATGGCAATACGGGCAGCAATGAACTCGCTTCTGTCGTAAATACAGTACGGTATTGGTTTTCTAATTCCGACTCGCCATTATTTGATTCAACCGAAAGGATGCGGATTGGATTCCCCATCTGGACGTCAAACAATCCTACGATATAATTTAAAAATAATATTACAATTCTCAGGCATTAAACTAAATGTTTCGACTTTCCTACGGCGGAGGTTACGAGTGATGTAAGGTTTTATCTGGTTAAACATGGTGATTGTGGTTTCAAGAGACAAAATAATTATATATTTGTACCAAAGTCCACCTTCCACATTACACCATGAATGTTCAATTTATGTGTGCATTTAACCTGGTTAATCAGTGGTATAGGATCCTCCCCTTATTATTTATTATTATTATTATTATTATTATTATTATTATTATTATTATTATTATTATTATTATTTCTTAATCTGTTTACCCTCCAGGTTCGGTTTCTCCCTCGGACTCAGCGAGGGATCCCACCTCTACCGCCTCAAGGGCAGAGTCCTGGAGCTTCAGACTCTGGGTCGGGGGATACAACTGGGGAGAATGACCAGTACCTCGCCCAGGCGGCCTCACCTGTTATGCTGAACAGGGGCCTTGCGGGGGATGGGGAGATTGGAAGGGATAGACGAGGAAGATGGAAGGAAGCGGCCGTGGCCTTAAGTTAGGTACCATCCCGGCATTTGCCTGAAGGAGAAGTGGGAAACCACGGAAAACCACTTCCAGAATGGCTGAGGTGGGAATCGAACCCACCTCTACTCATTTGACCTCCCGAGGCTGAGTGGACCCCGTTCCAACCCTCATACCACTTTTCAAATTTCGTGGCAGAGCCGGGAATCGAACCCGGGCCTCCGGGGTTGGCAGCTAATCACACTAACCACTACTCCACAGAGGCGGACATTATTATT
Source organism: Anabrus simplex (assembly GCF_040414725.1). NCBI lineage: Eukaryota > Metazoa > Arthropoda > Insecta > Orthoptera > Tettigoniidae > Anabrus > Anabrus simplex. The sequence goes on along the minus strand of NC_090275.1, from coordinate 67,383,907 downwards.
ATTATTATTATTATTATTATTATTATTATTATTATTATTATTATTATTATTATTATTATTATTATTATTATTATTATTATTATTCCGCTTTTTCCACACCCTGATGGGGTCGCGTGTGCAAACTGTTACACAGACATAGTCCTGGCCCTGTTTTACGGTCAGATGCCCTTCCTGACTATTGCGTGTTTCTGTGGTGGTTGGCAGTGTGACGTGTTGTGCATAACAAACACAAATACCTAGTCCCCGAGTCAGAGGAATGAACTAGATGCAGTTGAAGTCCCCAGCCTGGCCGGCAATCGAACCTGGAACCCTCTGAAACCAAGGTCTTAAACCTTGTGTCTACAAGGAAGCGGACATAAGGACTCTTAATTTATTCCAGCATTTATTTTGAGGGTTTATTCATGTATTACTGTAAGTAATATTTATGTATTTATCGGTCGCTTAAAGTCATACTAATACATACACACCAGTAAACCGGTAAATTGCATTTGAATAACCGGTCTTAAAAATTAATCACTACCCAACACCCCACCGACTAAATTCTAAATACGCCACTGCATATATGTAGGGGCCTACGTGTTCATTGACATTAGGATAGGGAGGAGCTAATACTGAATTTGAAGAGACTTTGATATTAGTTAAACTACAGCCCCAGCATTTGCTTGGTTTGATCAAGGAAAACCCACGGAAAACCAGCTTCAGGGCTGCCAACGGTATCGTTCCAATCCATTTCCCGGATGCTAGTTTTGCAGCTACTATCCGTCCCATATAGCCAACTCACTCATTTGTAACGCCCGGGAATTTAAAGCTAGAACCTCGTCCTGATAGCAGGCATGTTTCACGTGAATGTTCCACCTCAGAATTAACAGGATTTGAACCTTGATTGTGGAGGTGAAAATATGTAGGAAAAATAAAGTTAGCTAGTTGTTCACTTCAGTAGATGCAACATTATATCGTGTTATTTTAGACCCATCGTACGAATCAGGTACAATTATTCACAACTGGTGGATTTGTAAATTGCATTTAATTATGGAGAGTTCACATTGATTACAAGGTTAACCACCTGTAAACCAAATGAGCGCGTTGTCTATAGCAGTGACAGCCAAATATCACGGACAAAAGAAACGGCAACTTCAGTCACGCTGTTTAACTGCTGGAGTGTCCAGCTCAATGGTCCTTGAAGGGTCAGTATAAGGACCTTCGGTTCTGAGAGTTCGATTCCCGGCCGAGTTGGGAATTTTAATCTTAAATGGATAATTCCCTTGCCTCGAGAACTGGTTGTCTGTGATGGCTTGCAGCTTGTACAGGACACACAATAGCATCTTTCACTATATTAATATGGAGTTTACCGAGTGAGTTGGCCCCGCGGCTTGGGCGACGTAGCTATCATCTTGCGTTCGGGAGATAATGGGTTCGAACCCCACTGCCGACAGTCCTGAAGAATTGTCCGTGGTTTCCCATTTTTACACCAGGCAAATGCTGGGACTGTACTTTATTAAGGCCACGGCCGTTTCCTTGACACTCCAAGCCCGACCTGTCTGTGTCGGTGCGACGTAAAGCAACTTTAAAAAAAATTACGTAGCCATTAATGAATGCACACTCATAGGTACTGGCTTAACTTGAGTTGCTGTAGTGCAGTAAGCTATGACGTAGGTTCCCCCTTCATCGCCATGACAGCCAGAAAAATGTTCTCTAAGTTTCGGTAGACATCTGTGGGTATTCTCCCATTTCTCGTGCAACAGGACGAATAGTTCTGTAGCCGTTTTGGGGCGGTCTGGTCTATCTACCAGCTGTAACTCATCCCAGAGATGCTCAATTGGGTTTAGATTAGGGCTTTGAGCCAGCCATTCGATTTCATTCACTCTCATTGCGACAAACCACTCAGTAATGGCCTTCACTTCATGAACGGGCGAATTGTTACGTTGAAAAGAGCCAGTTCCAAATTGTTGCCTCAGTCTGGGTAGCATTGAATTGTCCAATATTGCCTAAAGAATTGGTGCGGTTCGTAACAGTAATATTTCTGAAGAAGCAAGTACTTTTATTGTTAAAAAATAACATTTATGTACGAAGCAATTAAGGAATCCACAACACGAGCCAGTTAAATGAAAGATTATATGTGAAGAGTTTATTTCATGTTACCCTTCCAACGAAAGGAATTCAAGAGAAATGTATAACAAAGTACATTCAGATTACTGTAACTCTGTAAGTATTGAGAATAAGACACAGGTTCATGCATTTCCTGCTCAAAGTGTCGTCAACAATCAGCTCCGTAAACGGCGGTAACAATAATAATAATAATAATAATAATAATAATAATAATAATAATAATAATAATAATAATAATAATAATAATAATAATACATCTTTCAATTTGTTATACGTCACACCGATACAGATAGCTCTTATGGTGACGATGGGAAGTGTTTTGGCAAAATCTCCAGAAAAGTTTGTAACGCAAAACTTTGTCGCAAAATGGCGTGAAACGGGTTCTTAGCGAATAAAAACCGTAACTATCCGAAAAGAGTTCGAACACGAGAAAACATTGCTCTTCCCTTAGTCAACACTTGTTCTTTTCTGACCCAATGGTATTCGAGCATTCCTAGCCTAGAGAGTCTTTCACTTGCATGGCCTTCGTGGCTCTTTTCTTTCTTTGACCGATACCTTCATTTTTCGAAGTGTCGGATCCCTTTCATTTCTTTCCTCTCTGATTAGTATTATTATAGAGGATGGTTGCCTAGTTGTACTTCCTCTTAAAACAATAATCACCACAACCTGCGGAGAAGTTTGGAATTTAATCCAGGCTTTTGGCACGCATTGTAGAGATTAGAAATTGTATTCCACCACCTGCCCTACCCTGCCGGCCAACATTCTGCTGGTGAACATTTTTTCGACCAACGAGACTCGAATAGCCTAACCACGGGGTTAGATCATATAGACTTCAAGTCATAATTATTATGGCCATAAGTTGGCGCAATGATAAAAATAAAAGTGTGGTTTAATAGAATCTGATGATGTCCCTTCAAGAACAAAACATGGCATTCTAGTTTAATTTGTTTCTTTTTCAGGTATTTTCTACACGTTATTATTTATTAATTAATTAATTATTTATTTATTTATTTATTTATTTATTTATTTATTTATTTATTTATTTATTTATTTATTTATTTATTTATTTATTTATTTATTTATTTATTTATTTATTATTTGGATTTTCCTTTCTTGCTTCTCTGAGTCTACGTGATCTGCCTCTCATTATCAAGGTTTCCGATGCGTATAATAAATGTTTGAGGTTTGATTAGGCCTACTGTGTTGGAGTGTCTTAATTTCACGTTACGAGATCACCTCTTTGTTTGTTTCACGATGTAATCTCCTAGGACCTTGAATTTAGTTACTTGTGAAATGTTTCTGAATTATTATGATTATTATTATAAGGTCAAGCGAAGAGAACAGGAATTGACCGAGAGAGTTCAGATAGGAACGATGAAAACGAGAAGCCTATAATAATGGAGTATGACTTCCGGGGAGGCCCTACCTAGGATGGAGTCTAATATTAAAAACGGCACAATAACCGAGGCGGAGGAAATAACCATTGAAGATAAATCCCCGACCCGGTCGGGAATCGAACCCGGGAACCCTACGGCCAAAGGCCACTAGGCTAGCCAGTTAGCCAAGGCAGCGGACACGAGAAGCCTGATTCAAGTACATTAGAAGCAATGCGAGTCCCAGCTAGTGGTTCCAAGTCGCAAGCAGCTGAGTGTATTTTAAGTGACCAGCTGCAACTTCCAGAGATTATAAACACAACAAACTCTCTTTTATATCACCCTTGAGTTTTACATAGGGAATAAAATGCAGAGAGATGCTCCGAGAGGTAAACGTTCCTTAATGGGTTCCCCTCTGAGGTAGGAAGGTTGAGGAAGGCCCAACTAGAATATTTTACCAGGACGACGAGCCGTTCGGCACCTTTGTATGGAGCTGGCGAGGTGCCAGTCGCCTAGCAATCGATTGTCGCGATACCCAGTTGTTGGCATGATTGAGCAGTTTCCTGGTTAGGGAAGACAGCCACTTAGCAAGAGCTTCATTTGCATACCGACAATGGCGGACACAACATTAACAACACCTTGTGAAAGCGAGACCGTGCGCCTGTGCGCTAAACACACACACGCACTTTTGACGTAATGTCGCGATTGCTCTGTTTTACTGTAGTTCTCACGTCACGAAGGACGTTATTATTATTATTTTTTTTTACGTTGCACCGATATAGATAGATCTTATGGTGACGATGGGGTAGAAAAGGTCTAGGAATGGGAAGGAAGTGGCCGTGACCTTAATTAAGATACAGCCCTAGCATTTGCCTGGTATGAAAATGGGAAACCGCGAAAAACCATTTGCAGGGCTGCAGACAGTGAGGTTCGATCCCACTATCTCCCGAATGCAAGCTCACAGCTGCGCGCCCCTAACCACACGGCCATCTCGCTCGGTGTATTATGATTATTATTATGATTATTATTATTATTATTAATATTATTATTATTATTAATCAGAAATACTACATTAATGATAAACAGATTGTTTAACAATTGTAGCAATATTTGCTTTGCAGTTTTCGGATTTTGAAAGTCCAGTGAATCGCCGATGGAGGCAGCACTCACAGGATTTATATAAGAGCGATCGATAGACAGACGAATGAAGCAGAAATGTTTGATCCAACCGTACGCTTTGAATCTTCAGTCTCTCAGCCGACCGACATGGTCAATGAAAAACAGAAAATTTATCAGCCAACCTTCGGAATATTATTGTGACTGGACACTTCTTTGGCGCGAGGGGGACTATTCCAAAATATTTCGTGACATGACGACAGAAATATCAGCTGTCAAGAAATCTGCAAGATGAGATAGTCGTCTTAAATACTCTGCCACCGAGCTCGATAGCTGCAGTCGCTGAAGTGCGGCCAGTATCCAGTATTCGGGAGATAGTAGGTTCGAACCCCACTGTCGGCAGCTCTGAAAATGGTTTTCCGTGGTTTCCCATTTTCACACCAGGCAAATGCTGGGGCTGTACCTTAATTAAGGCCACGGCCGCTTCCTTCCCACTCCTAGCCCTTTCCTGTCCCATCGTCGCCGTAAGGCCTATCTGTGTCGGTGCGACGTAAAACAACTAGCAAAAAAAATACTCTGCCGCGATTCTTCGTCATCATTTATATGGAGTTCATAGCATTGAACATAGCCATTTGCAAAGTACATTACTTTTAAGATAAGTCTGATTTAGTTGTTCAAAAGTTAATCATCTTCCCTCAAAATGTTTGCCGTCTGCTATTCTTTGTCATTTGGCAAACCTGGAATATCCTCGGTCGGATAAATAAATAAATAAATAAATAAATTTTGAAAAAATCATAATTTACCCAGGTTGAAAAATGACATACTGTACTAGCCTACTGTAGTCTGCATTTGTTTAATTACTCAGATATATCAGGGTGAACATTTAAAACATAGAAGCACCATTGAAAATAACTCGTATATCTCTTCATGCCATAATCAGCTTTTTTTTTAAACAAAACGCTCCTCAGTTGTCGTAGCTAAGTAGAATATCAAGATTAGAATTATTCACCTTTACAGATATATCTATTACACACAGATCCTCTCTTTATGAATGCATCTACGTAATAAATACGACGTCAAAAGCCATTTTATGGTTCAATAAATACTTTTAATTTAATTCTCTTCCATCCCAACAAATGTGGTATAATTCAAAGCTCCATACGCGGATGTACAGCTAAAATCAGATAACATTAGAAAATAAAAACTTATTAATTATTCAAAATGAAATCCGGATTAGTTTACAAATGCAGTCGTGTTAACTCATAAAACGATCACTGAACTAATGTAAATGAGAGGCAAGTAGATTCATTCCCGTGTTAGAACGACCAACTGGACAGAGCTACATACATGCAGATCTGTATCTGTACCGGTTCTTGTGTCAATATTTTGACGTGAGTGCGCTGAGTCAACGATGACATAGCATTGGACTTACGCTCCCTGTGGTCAGAAAAGTTCTTCAGTAGAGATATGTCTATTACGCATATATTCTCTTTCTTTCTGAATACATCTGCATAATATATTAACCGTCTTACTAATAAAAAGTCCTTATACAGTTGTTTAACTCTTGTATAGTTATACAGTGAATAAACCCTGTATAAGCGTTTTACATTTTTCTTACTAATAAACGACGTATACGCATTGTATTACTATACAGCACGTATACACTCGTTCCAAGGCGTAGGAATCTCTTCCTGCAGCTCACTGACGTATTTCGCACGTTCACCGTCTTTATGATCGCTTCTGCTGATTATCTACAAGCAAAATTTTCCGGAAAGTCGCACAGTAGCACGGCATATCGAAAAGGCAGTGGCAACACTAAGTGAAACAGCTGGAAATTGGCTTATACTGATATCAACATTTCTTCAGCTTGCTTGTGTAATGAACGCCAAAAAGGAAATGCTTAAGAAAAGATCAATAGCTCCTAACTGGGATAGTACGGAAAACGTAAGCAATTGCAATTGAATCGGCGAGTAAAAAGGGTACACATTCCAAAATCCTTACTTTTCAGGAGAAAGGAAAAACTGTTTTGTAGCTTAAAAGAAAGGTTTGATCAAAAAAGTTTGTATTAGGCATTTATACATCATATTTCTGCGTATACAACTACAAAGTATGGAAATCATATTAATTTACGTACGGTTTTCAAGTTATATCATTTTTTATGTCAAGGAATATGTCCCTTTTAATACTCAAATTTGAAAAACATCTGAGATATTTGTAGAGGCAGATAATGTATAATAAACTCGCAATTTAATGTCTATTAAGCAGTAACACATTATTACACAAACATACGCCCAACCATCATTTCTTTTATAGTTATTCATTGTCATTCCTAGAGACAGCTGGAAAAGCTACATTGATATCAACATTTCTTCAGCTTGCTTGTGTAATGGACGCCAAAAAAAGAAGATCATCAACGTTATCGTCCATTCTTTCAACGTGTGTTCAATGTTAAATGGATAAGTCGAATATTTCACCACAGTTATATTACTGTAGGCAATAAATACCACGAAAATAAACTGCTCACTCGTTTCTTTTTCCGTTACTCGCTGCTATACAACGCTTATACAAGGGTCCTGGTCTGTATAAGCAATACAGAGAATAACTATAACAGATGTATACACAGGGGCTTATACACGGTTTATTAGTAACGAATTTCACATAAACGGTGTATAAACCTTGTATAAAAGTTATACACCGTTTATTAGTAAGACAGTAAGTCAGAAGCCATTTTATCGTTTAGGGGTGATAATTTTTCGCTGTAGCGATATTACGCGAAATATTTATAAAGAGCTGTTCCCTTGTATTTTCATTTTTCACAACCTGTAAAATTATTATTATATCTTTCTTTCTTAATTAGTTTACCTTGCATGGTTCGTTTTTCGTCGGACTCAGCGAGAGATCCCATCTCTACCGCCTCAAAGGCAGTGTGCTGGAACGAGAGACATTTCGTCGGGATACAACTGGGAAGTAGGACCAGTACCTCCCCCAGGCAGCCTCACCTGCTGTGCAGTTCAAGGGGCTTTGGGGGAGATAGGAAGATCTGAAGTGATAGACAAGGAAGAGGGAAGACAGCTGATCCAGCAAAATACTGTACGTAGTTTGTTAGTGATACGGGGCGGGGGCAGAGAAATAAACCATTGGAACTTATGAGAAGCCACGCTTTGCCCTATGCAAACGCGATTTTAATTTCACATTAATATTATCAAAAGATATTACCCCGTTTATCGGAATCAACTCAAATTCTATATATTTCTTCCAAACGCTACAAAGTGCTAACTGTAGAAAATCAAAATTCAAACTTTGTGATTTTAAACCACTAAAAATCGCCTCTATTAAATAACTTCCGTTTTAGTGCTTGCATTTCGGTTACATTGGCTAAGTATGCTTCGAATTAGCAAACAGTAAGAATTCTAACTCTTGAAAAATAGGATGTAAATCTTCATAAAGACTTGAAACAATTTATGTCACCTTGTCATTATAAAAGAAGTTAATACTGAAGATTGCATCTACTGTAGAGGTTCCGATCAGTCAAAATTAATCCATTTCGGTGCGGTACAGCACATACTCTTCTTAATCAATCAACAGTAATCAATTCTGCCGCAGCACAACGACGTACGACATTCTCATTATTCGTCGGTCCCATTCTGCTCAGCCAAGGTGCAACAAAATCCATAAGCAATCATTAATTTTATCGGAACTTAATACAATTTTGTCGCAGGTAACGCCGTTATTATTTGGCTTAATTTAGTTAGCTTTCTGTCCGCCCAAAAACCTGCAAGGCATGGCTAGTGAGACGAATCCTCTCGGCGTTATTCTTGTTTATTTAGATCGGGGTCACCATCTCACGGTCAGATAACTCCTCAATTGTATTCACATAGGCTGAGTGGACTTCGAGCTAACCCACAGTTCTAGGTCATAAATCCCTGACCTGCCCGAGAGTCGAACCAGGCCTCCGGATGAGATGCATTAACGCTACCCCTAGACCGCGAGGCGATAAAGAGCTTCAAAAAGTCAAAAGAAATATGTAGCATCATGGTCTAATGATAATAATTTGGGGATATTAGGTCACGTAATGTTAATAATCTGCTGACGCGTTACGATCCTGCGACCAGGATCGTCTTTAGAGCAAGAACAAATAATGTATTGACAACTGTCATTCCATAGTAACCAGACTCGCGAACAATTTTAACAAAGGTGACGGCTATATACTGAGTAGATCATGGCTGCCCTCCATAGTTAACCCGTCAACATCTTTCATCTTGATCAGGGCCTCTCAAACGCCCAAACTCTCACGCGTGCAGAGCGAGGTGCATAGGCTCTGTGCACTGTGCATCGGTACGCTTCGCCTCAACTCGGCTTGACTCGGATGGTGTAGTGTGCTGAGAGCGACGAAGCGTTTGGTGGTAGACGACGTGTTTATCAGTGAAATAGACAAGCGCACGACAACAACATAATAATGGAGCAACCTGTTTCGAAGAAAGCAAAGACTTCCGAAAGTCCATTTCAATCGAACTGGGAACTTTCGTATTTTTTGTTTTTGTTTGTTTGTCGTGACGATAACGCCAAATGCTTAATCTGTGGGACGATAATTACGTGCGTAAGAAAATCATCTATTGAAAGACACTACAACAGACTACATTCGGAAAATTATTGTGAAATCATAGGAGACGTCAGAGAGAAAGAATTAAGGAAGTTGAAACAGCTTGAAGAAGAGCATTCTATATCCACAAATGAGTTTTGTTCCAGTACTGTAGCATTTTCATTTTGGTTACGGGTTCTGCATTTTTTTAAAATTATGTTTACATTCCTCGCAAACATGTATGTGTATTTCTAATTCATTTTTTTAATTTTTTTAATAACAATGGTAACCATGTCCCATACAACTGTGCGTCTCCGCTCACCACACGTAAACATTTCGCAGTGGGGGAGAAACAGCAGTGAAGGTGAGGAACGCGGAGACAGGCCGAACGGGGAGACAGGTGTAGGGAGAGAGGAGTGGAGGGTCTGCACTCTGGTCAACCAAGCGAAGTCGTCTTTTGCACCGTGCACAGTGCATGCACCACGCGCATGCACTCTGAGAGGCCCTGATCTTGATTCTGGAGACCCTGGAATGTTTTAACAGGGTCTCTCTATCTTGACTCTGGTTATTATGGAATGACAATTGCCAGTACATTATTTGTTATTGCTCTGAAGACGCGTTAGCAGATTTTTAACATTACTCGACCTGAAAATGAAAACCTACAACCTGTTTTCCAGTCATTGACCGGGTCAGGGATGTAATGAATGAAGCAGATATAGACTGTTAGTACGATGGGGTCGCCACTCCCAAAGTGAGTTATTAATGAATGATAGATGCAATGAAATGAGAATGGAGAGTGTTGCTGGAATGAAAGGTGACAGGGAAAACCGGAGTACCCGGAGAAAAACCTGTCCCGCCTCCGCTTTGTCCAGCACCAATCTCACATGGAGTGACCGGAATTTGAACCACGGTATCCAGCGGTGAGAGGCCGACGCGCTGCCGTCTGAGCCACGGAGGCTCTTACGCGACCTAATATCCCCAAATTATGATTTCAGAATAGTTTGTTTTCCATCAAGCATTGCTCATTCAAAAACACCTAACCGCATTTTCATCAGGGTTAAATTTCGATATTTTGGGGGGTTTCCACCCCCCCCCCTCTGTTTTTTGGACTGTGAGGTTTTTTTTTTTTTGTTTTTTTTTTTTTTACTTTTCGTTGCACCGATGCAGATAGGTTTTATGGCGACGACGGTAGAGGAAAGGGCTAGGAATGGGAAGGAAGCGATCGTCGCCTTACTTGAGATGTGAACATGAGAAATCACGAAAAAGCATCTTCAGTGCTGTGGAAAGTGGGGATTCGAACCCACTATTTCCTGAATGCAAGCTGATAGTTACGTAACCCAAACCGCGACTGTGGGTTAGAGCACCCACCTCCCTAATTTTCAAAACCCGGTGCCCCTGACAGACACACGTGTTTAGCTGGCCTATATTATGTGGCAAGTTCATGTGTATCGAGTAGGCCTACTCGGTAAAGTTGACCGTTTTGTCCTTTAAGTTAGCAAGAACAACATCGCTTCATTCGTTACAAGGAGCAGCATTTTCACTATACATCTGTTTCACCATTTGACCTTAGCTCGGAGCAACACTTCGTATCATTCTATTTATTTACTTGCTTATCTTTGCTTACATTCCGTTCAGTTCCTTGGAACATAATTTGTCATGGCACTATCTCTTGCGCTACATTACAGCCACTATCCAACTTATAGCTTAGAAACAATATTTATCAACCTCCTACGATGCAATCTGGAAAGTCATTGAAAAAAATTACACCAACACTGCTCTTAAAAAGAAAGCTTGTGAAGGATGCCATAAACACACCCATTCGAAGAGGAAATTTGACTGAATTGTTTGGGCAGATGGGCCATTACAGCGAATGTTGACAGTTTAGGGTAGAGATGGTCATAAAATTTGTGTAACTCCCTGCTAACTTCTGAGAAGTTGAGACTGAAACATCGATACAAGCTCCCCTCCCCATCTCTTGTTATTACAACTTGTAGACGCACGCAGCCTTCTTTTGTTTGCACTGTCACGCTCTACTACCGCAACCGACAAGCGATTCCAGCAGGCTTTGCTCAAGGGAGGCTGTAACAATGTACGACGTATTGTGCCACCTATGCTTTTCAAGACTAGCCATAACCGCATTATGCTTCGCAATGTTGTGGGGTTAGTTCTTTTAAAGTTGAATATGTCTTCTTAGGCCTTGTTGACAAAGTCAAATGTCACGTGTAATACTATGTGTTAAAAGCGATGTATCTGTAGAAGAGGCCGTAATCCTCACAGGTACTTAAATATTTCAAGCAGATTTTACCCCTGTTCTAGCTTCAGATAACAAAATTTGAAAGTAAATTCGAATCTTTCAAAGAAACGGAAACTCAAAACAGGGACTCATCATACTTTGGATGTTCGTTTTAATGTTGAAAATATTTCTTAACAAAGTAGGGGTCCGTATACTAAGAAGAACGTAAAAAAAATTCCCTCACTTGTAGCTCTAACAAAGTTAAAAAAAAAAATTCGAAAATCACTTCCTGGTCTAAATGCAGTTCTGGGAAAACAGCCTAAAATCGCGTGTTTCTTTACTCGTTCTCTTTTCTTATTCAAATCCTAGCCAAATTAACTTATTTACATCATTTTTTCTGTAATATTTTCCTTGGTTCAATACCCTCACGTATTTTTTTGATTTTTGAATAAATGTCCACACCGACTGTATAGTAGGGCCCACGAGAGTTGACGTCTGACATTTGAGCGGCGAAAGCGGTACGGTAACTACGAAATACGCGGCGTTGCCGTAGTTAGGCCTACCTCAATTTGCGGCATATTACTCTCCATACGGCTTAATATTTAATCAACTATGTTGACCTAATGCAGTTCAATAAACTTTGACCCTTCCTAAGCTCGTGCTAATAATTTCGGCATTTAAGACAGAACACGTCTTTGCCGATAAATATGAGATTCCATATTCATAATGACAATAGCCTCAACAAATGCACATGTCAGATAGAGAATAGAACTGTACAACTAGCAACGAAAATAATATTCATGAAACAAACACTTAAATTATTACTTAAACCAGCAACAACTAACACAGCTAACACAGTACTACTCAATAATATCACAAAAGCGACTGAGAGCAAGCCAACCGACGTGGCGATAGCGTTCTTAAATGTGGCATCTCTGTTATCGTTGCCATAGCAACAGACCATTTTCGAGCAGCGTTAGTCAACTTTTTCTCGCCGGTGGCGCTAAACGTCAGACTTCAACCCTCGTGGGCCCAACTATAGTTTTAAGGGCTTAAGTGAAACTCTGCATTGACTCACATTACCGCTGGTAGTGGTAGAAAAAGGCAAACTGCTAATCTAATCGACCGGATAACGATGATTAAGAAAAGGATTGTAATTTTTAGGAATAAATAAGGAATATATTCTCATACTTTATTATATGTTATTTACCTAAACACGCGGCTGTGAGCTTGCATCCGGGAGATAGTAGGTTCGAATCCCACTATCGGCAGCCCTGAAAATGGTTTTCCGTGGTTTCCCATTTTCACACCAGGCAAATGCTGGGGCTGTACCTTAATTAAGGCCACGGCCGCTTCCTTCCAACTCCTAGGCCTTTCCTCTCCCATCGTCGCCATAAGACCTATCTGTGTCGGTGCGACGTAAAGCCCCTAGCAAAAAAAAAAAAATATATATATATATATATATATTTACCTAAAATTCGTAGCTCGTATTCTTAGGATGTTTTCAACATTGAGTTGCTTTCTTGAAGGGCTAGAACTGTGGATTTTTAACGTAGAAACTTACTGTAGTCAACAGCAACACACGGACAGTCTGCCATAGTAACCATAAACCATTATTAAGTACTGTATAACTTCGGAATACCGCCTGTTGCCATTTCTTGATGGATGCAGTATTTTTGTATCCGTCTCTTGGCACAGGCCAGAGCAAAGTGTAGCTTCCACCAAAGTCCCAGTCTCATCCATGGCTGTGACAATATGGAAGCTGCTGGCGGTATGGGTGGTGCTGAGTAATGACATTTGGAGCACAACTAGTGTCGAGTGTTATGAAAGGTGTTGCTCATAGTATCAGTCGTGCTGCAGTAGCGCCTTCTGGCCCAGTGAGGAAAGCAATGGCAAACTACCTCACTCCTCATCTTGCCTAGTACGCCTCATTTGGGCTCTGCCATTGGTTTTTGCGGTTTCCCTATAACTGCATAGCCATTGGTGGTTCTATTTGAGGATCCAACCAGCCTCTGGGCTGATGACAGAACAGACAGACAATTTCGGAATGTGAAAAATATGGCTGTTTATATATTGCACCTTTCGTTCATCTGTTTGTGCATTGTAAACTTTCTTAGGACAAATAATAATTGTCTCTTAGAATACAACACAGTAGTAATATACTGTATTTGTAAACGTGCGAGCTTAGTCCTTCGCCAGTTGATACTTGGGGTAAGTGAACGTTCCTCAAAAAAAGGAACCACATTTCCCTTTGCAAAAATCAAATTATCACAAATATGTCTCCCGGTCATGGCCATCCATCAACAGCTGCTAATTTCAGATGGCAACCAGCCATAAGACATAGCCTGCACGGTTGCTAGGTAACATCGTCTGACCCTCCATCCATACCTAACATCACTGCCTGCACGGTTACTCTTTCGTCACACATTTCGTTGCGATAGGATGTTCCACAAATTTTCACATGACCCTCAGCCACAAGACATATTTATGTCAAAAGGAGTGGGTGAAGTCGGATGATGACATATTGTAAATTACATTTTTTCATTTGCATGCATTTCTCGTTTCATTGATATGGGCATGTATTCTACACAGGATCTTTTCATGAAAACTATTTATTTATTTATTTATTTATTTATTTATTTATTTATTTATTTATTTATTTATTTATTTATTCTTCTACCGCATTTCCCACACCCGTGGGTTCGCACATGTGGATTTGGCCCTGTTTTACGGCCGGTTGCCCTTTCCGACGCCAACCATGTGTGGAGGGATGTCATTACTATTGCGTGTTTCTGTGGTGGTTGGTAGTGTGGTGTGTTGTCTGAATATGAAGAGGAGAGTGTTGGGACGGACACAAACACCCAGTCCCCGAGCCTCAGATGTGATTAAAGTCGAACCCGCGATCCTCTGAGCCGAAGGCCTCAACGCTGACTGTTCAGCCAAGGAGTGGAACTTTATTTATTTATTTATTTATTTATTTATTTATTTATTTATTTATTTATTTAATTTTGCTAGTGGTTTAATGGCACACTAAGAGCGGACAACCGGGCGAGTTGGCCGTGCGGTTAGGAGCGTGCAGCTGTGAGCTTGCATCCGGGAGATAGTGGGTTCGAATCCCACTGTCGGAAGCCCTGAAGATGGTTTTCCGTGGTTTTCCATTTTCACACCAGGCAAATGCTGGGGCTGTACCTTAATTGAGGCTACGGCCACTTCCTTCCCACTCCTAGCCCTTTCCTATTCCATCGTCGCCATAAGACCTGTCTGTGTCGGTGCGACGTAAAGCCCCTAGGAAAAAAAAAAGTGGACCAGGGCTTAATTAAGGTACTGCTCCAGCATTTGCCTGGCATGAAAATGGGAAAAGGTGGAAAACTATCTTCAGGGCTACCGGCGATGGGGTTCGAACCCAACATCTCTCGAATGCCAGCTTACAGCTACGTGATGCGAACTACGCAGCCAACTAGCTCTGTAGGATGGTCTTGACTTGACGTGCATCATTTTAAGGACATATTCCTTGTGGAATTCTGAACATTTAAGCGTGTCGTACGCCAACAGTTATTTTTACAACTATAAACTTGGATATTGTTTTTAAAATATCCATATTGTCTACCATAAAATGAGCTCAAATTTGACTGGCAATGTTAATTTAACCGTTAACATAATCGGTTATTTCTAAAGCTCATAAGAACAGCGTCGTCGTGTCTTTTTATGGAAAGATAAATTATATGCAAAAATATGCAAATTTGGATACTATTCATATCTCCCTTCTGTTACTTCATCCCTCTTCTCTCGTACATGTTTAAATTCAATTTCAAGCTGAAAAATGTGATTCCATATTGAAATTATTCCTCTCCCCTAACCTAAAGTTATATTCGCAGCTGTAAACGTTCCTCTTCAGGACGATGCTCAATCCCGCAGCTGTAAAACATGCTCCCTTTTGAAACTTTGAACACACGCGAAAATCCAATTCGATGCTGTAAAACAGAACCTAATTCTACCAGCGAAGACTGTTCTCACCTGCAGAACAAGTTCAGGACCTGCTTTTAATTTACAAGTTGACTACATTAGCTACAAAATAGCTCGTTTTTTTCTTTTTCCGTTCAGGTCAGCTGCTTTAAGAAGGGTCATAAAAGCACAGTAACAACCTCTTCATTCCCTATAACACCGTTATCAGATGCGTCTAACCACGGCCTTCTACATTTCCACACGCTGGCGGTATGCGAATAAAGGCCACGGCCGCTTGCTTCCCACTCCTAGCCCTTTGCTGTCCCATCGTCGTCGTAAGACCTGTGTCGGTGCGACGTAAAACAACTAGCAAAAAAAAAAAAAAAAAGGTATGCGAATACCTAATAATATCAGTTAACAGACACATCATTATGTAATAATTACGAATACATAAATTGGAATGTTGGTCTGTCTTTCTGTCTTTCTTTGACGTAAAAACTACTCGACCAATCGGCCTCAGATTTGGCAAACTTACAGCTGCTACCTACAATTAACTTACGATTACGCTCTCCCTTAAAGCGCTTTTCCCTCTGCGAAAATCAGATGACCACCACCTATAAGTAGGCACCTGCGTTTTTCGCGTTTGCGATAACACCGACTTAAAAAATATTCCCTAAAATGCTTGGAAAACAGTTACCTATACATAACGTTGTTAACAATTCTAAAATTGGACAGATTCATTTCGCGAAATAAAACGAAATGAGACAATAACGCGAGTACGTCAATTTTATATGCATAAGTGTTTATAACATAACAGTCCAGTTCTCCAGTATCCATCATTAATAGAAATGTCGATTCATCACCAGTGGAATAAGTGAAGTCTATTCCATGATTTAGTGATCACAAGAGGGTACAGTGAACTTCAAGAATAAACCAATCAAATTGCGAGATGAAAAAATAAATATTGTGAAAGTTCTGATTAGTTTGCTTGACAGCCATCCTGAGTTTAGTGGCAGAACTCTCCAATCAGTGCCTTAACCATGTGCTAATGTTGACTGTGAACGTTTCTCTTCTTGCTACTCAGAAGTTTTGAGCGACTTGCGTTGAAACAGGAAAGTGACAATGTTCTCCTCTGACAGTTAGAAAAAAAATATTATGCATTTTTATTTCATTAATTCATTCTTTCATTCTTTCTTCAGTGATAATTGAATGATGAAAATGTGTGTGTGTGTCTTTAAATAAAACTGCATATTGTTCTTCAGTAATTTATTTACATCAAAGAGTACCTTTAAAATCCCAAAATGTGATAACATTATTAAAAATAATGCGAAATTCTAGAAAAACGCGAAATTCTTAAAAAATAACCTCTATTTCCACCAAAAAATAACACGAAAAATGCAGGTGCCTACCTATAAGACATAACCTGTACGGTTGCTAAACAACATTGTCCGACCGTCCATACTTTACTGTACATCACTACCTGCACGGTTGCTAGATTACACTTCCGTCACATATTAACTGATGTAGCCTATCGCTAATTTTGTACATACGGTAAATTTTCAGATGACACCCAGCCGTAAGACATTTTTATGTCAAATTGGAACAAGTCAGTTGAATATGTATGCCTAGGACCCTTAAAAGTGAATTCGCTGCCTTAAGAGTTTTATCATTTTATTTGTTGGAGTTCATTATTTTGTTGTTTTCGTAAAATTGTAACCTGTGTTTATTATTATTATTATTATTATTATTATTATTATTATTATTATTATTATTATTATTATTATTATTATTATTAGCTATATTACCCGTCGTTGACGAGACAATTAGTTTGCAGTTTCATATTGTTTTGTATTATTGCTGATATTGATTTGCTCTCTTTCATGACGTTCGTACACGACTTTTCTCATTTCGATTACTCATCTTTATTATTTTCCTTTGCCGGTATGGCCTGATGAGCACGCGGCTTTTCACCCTTAAGACAATCGTGACATAAACACCGCCGTCACCAGTTAATACGACTAATCACTATTTCCATGTTAGCAATGCTCGGCGTTGATAAGGACTAGGCAACAAAAATCTAAATGTTATCCTAGCTGCTACATTAAAACTGTGTAAAACATAAGTGATCGTAAATTGTATTGAGAATTACATTTTAGGCCTTCCCCTAAACTGGCATTTCACCCAGCGTGAATAAAATGATGTATAGTCTAGAGCCAGGGATGGCGAACCTATGCCACGCGTGTCACTAGGTGACACGTGAACACGATTTCGGTGGCACACCACATGAACATAATAATATTTTATATATACGTCTTGCACTGCAGACAATACATATAAAGTTTCACGTGTAAGAAATAAATATCGAAAATCTAAATACTAGTTCCATTCGGACGTGCAATATGGCAACACTGCTACGCTGATAGGTCCGAAAGTCAAGTGAGATAGTGTCGTTTTCTGGTGGTTTTGTATGCGGACATCGCAAACATGTTTTCCGTGCCGAAAAGAGCAGAAACTTAACAAAGATGGTGACCGTATTTTTCAAGAACTCTGGCCAAGGGAATTCGGACTGATAAAAAGATGTGTTGCCTGTGTTCGAAAACAATTGTATCCCCCACATTTAATGTAAAGCGCAACTTCGAGACTGATCATTGGAATATTTGTTCCATTTCAAATGAAGAAAGAAGAGAGTTCGTTTAACAAAATATCGAACATTGCACAAAACAAACCAATTCTTTTGTATCATCTTTTCGGCCAAGGAATAATATCAGTGCGGCTGTTTCCATCTCTCTCACTGCATAGTACAGCATGCATGGGAAACCGATTTCTGACGGTGAGTTGTTGAAACAAATTGACGTCCGACACATTATTTGAAAACTTCCCTAACAAACAACTGATAATTAAAAGAATTAAAGGATGCCAGCCAGCTGAACTGCTGTCAAGGATAGAATATTAAAAATGAGTGAAGAAGTTTCGGAGCAGTTGAAAGCTAATTTGGATAACTCCCACATGTATGCAGTATGTTTTGATGAAAGCAGAATGTGACCTTACCAAAAATGATACCTGTTTTTTTAATTTTCCATTTCGTTATGGAAATGTGATGAGGGAGAAATTAGTTTAATTGTTGAGCATACAAACTACAACATGGAATGATAATGCTAATGGAGGAAGTTAAGTCCATTCGCAATATTAGTACTTTTGAATTTTGTATCTAATAACTATTTTTTTACAATTTGTTTTACGTCGCACCGACATACATAGGTCTTGTGGCGAAAATGGGATTGGCGTACAAGTGGGAAGGAAACCGCCGTGGCCATAATTGAGGCACAGCCCCACGGAACATGCAATCAAATGTATTTACCAGATATGTGTATAATAAATCAATAAATGAATCTGCAAATGAATAAATAAATGACATATTATGAAACATAATGGGGAATTTATAAAGGAAGTCCCGGGGGGGGGGGTTGTAGACATCCCCTAATGGAAAATAACAAGTGGCACAGTCAACAGATGATAGTAATAAACCAGACTTAAAATGGCACACTAGATGGAAAAGGTTCGCCATCCCTGGCCTAGACTGTAGTGCCTCCTTCCTCTACTTTGCATACCGATCTTCATTAAATTCTGTTCATCCATTATCTCGTGATTCGCGTATATACATACAGAGACGACGGAAAATTAAAAATTGCATTTCCTTGATACTGTGGACACGACCGATACAGAAATACATTTTTTAAAATTCTGAGTAATGAACAGAAAAGAGTCTTGTTTTTGTATATAATTATATATAGATTTGTGTTCGGAAGTAGGCGCAAGCCATTAAGCCAACCACTCAAGGAGTGACCGTGTCTCTATAGGCCTGCTATTGTGGAGAGAGCCTACTAGAATATTTCTGGTAGGAGGGTCGAGGCAATAAACCAGCTGCGATTGAAGGGGAAGGATGCGTAATTGGATGAAATTGTGAAATGTGTTGTAGTGTTTGATACCTTCATTTATAAACCATTCTAGTATTTGACTGGATTGGCACAAGAGTGATGGGGAGACACCTTTTTTTATAACCTGAGAGTGGGCGACACTTGAACATTTAGTGGTCTTGTCCGGTCACGGTGTGTTCTGCGAGCTTGCTTCTGCTGTGGTCTATACTGCCTGGCTTATGTCTGTCATCACACAGAGAGGTCGGGGGAGAGGGATTTATAACCAGCGTGTGTGTGAGTGAGAGAGCGGGCATGGCCGCCTGAACGAGCAGTATAAATCAGCCCTCACATACACACACACAGCCCGCAAAGGGGTACCAATATGGCCAAATGGAACGTGAGCGAGATAGAGTGAGATGAAAGTAGTGAGGGAAGGAGATGGAGAGGTTGATTGATATCAGAAGAGATTCGTTATTGATTGTTAAAATAGCAAGCGATCAGTGGGGCCGTGAGGAAGCCAATTAAAGACACGATTAGCACAAGAAGTGAGGCTTGAGATATTTGACGAACGAGTCGTAAAGTAACACAAAGTTGTGTTTGCCGTAGAAAAGGAGAGATAATGAAAGAGACCGGAATGCATTTGCCTCTCTAACTCCTGAACAGTAAGTTAAGGGCTCCAAAGTTCACTGTGCATTTTTGGGCAATCAAGCTGATCAGTCGAAAAGGTTAGGACTTACGTTATCTAGTACAAACATATTAAACTGAGTGTGAATTAAAATACAAAGTAATCATTGATAAGTTAGGTGCATACATTTGACATTGTGATCCGATTCCCGGGGTAATAGCCTTCGGTTTACAGGGCCCCGGGCTGATGCCCGGTCAAACCGGGGATTTTAGCCACATCTGGTTAATTCTTGTGTTTCGGAGATAGGGCATTTGTGTTCATTCTAATACACATTTCTTCATATATAAACACCCCCCCCCCCATGGCACGACAGCCCTTGAAGGGCCTGGGCCTACCAAGCGACCGTTGCTCAGCCCAAAGGCCTGCAGATTACGAGGTGTCGTGTGGTCAGCACGACGAATCCTCTCGGCCGTTATTCTTGGATATAAACAACACGCTATAGGATATGCTACGACAGAAACACGTAATATTGAAAATATCTCTCTACTTAGGATTGCCGTGAGGAAGGACATCCTGCCGTAAAACTGGATGAAAATGAAAATTCACAGCCTGTTTCAAGTTTCAGCCGGCTGCCGAAGCCTGCCGCACTCCTATGGGGCAATGATTAATGACTGACAGATTAAATGAAATTATGTTGCAGAATGCTGCTGGACTGAAAGATGGCAGAAAAAACCGGAGTACCCGAAAAAAAAAAAAAAAACTGTCTCGCCTTCGCTTTATACAGCACAACTCTCGCATGGAGCAACCGGGATTTGAACCAGGGAACCCAGGGGCGAGGTTTCCCGGCGCGCTACTGCCTAGCCACGGACGCACTGTTGTTCTTATTATAGACCACAATTATGCGAACGGGGGACTCGTGGAAGTAGTTAAAGTAGCGCCTATAGCATAAATAAATAAATAAATAAATAAATAAATAAACCTCTTCTTTGGAGCACTTGTTGGGAATCAAGCTGCCGGCTGCGCTCAGGTTTGGCCAGCCCTGAACGTATGTGTGTGTGTGTGTTTTCTGAGCTTAAACATCCGCCCCTCTGAGCTAGCACTATGTCTTCTTTGAGTATGATAAGAGATACCAGGGGAAGTGTAATGACCACTAGCAATCAGATTCACGGTTCATTGGGTACAAGAAGCTACTGAAGATGCACTTCACAGGATGGCGCGTGCCAGACCAGTAAAAGGAATTTGGGATGTTTTCCATCCGTAGCCTGAGACAAAGAAGCTAGCCTTGTCACTCATTGCTTATACTGTGCAACAGAACGACTTACTCGTATCTTGCCCCGGTCTTCTTTTATGTGTACACGTCTTGGAGGAGGAGTACAAAACACATCTAAACTAAAGCAGAGGAAGTTAAGCGATGCGGGTAATATGATCGGGACACCTTAGCCATATTGGTGACAGGCAAAATTGGAGTAGCTGAGGGATCTACCGAATATCAGATTATGATGATAATAATAACAACTTTTTTTTTTCAATTTGCTTTACGTCGCACAGGCATAAGTTCGAAAAGAAATGAAGATCAAACCTGGGGTGTTTGCGAGCAACCTGCAGTAAAACTAACAGGTAGACCAGAGGAGAAATTCACCGCTTGTTTAAATTCGTTGATAGCGCAATGCTAATAAAGTTATTTTTGGTGCCTCTTTCTGTTTTTGAATAGATGTCAAGTAACTGTCGTGGATTATTTTCACCCGGACTCTGATAACTCGCGTGCCTTGGCTCTGGCTGTACGTGTGTTAGTCTTGAAATAACTCAGTGGACAGAATCTCCTTCTAACTTTTGTCGAGACCTTGGCGCCCTCATTCTCCCTGTCTGCCTGCCTCCTGCCTGCTTGCTACTTCAATTTTCTCAAAGGAACGAGTGAGGAAGAGAGACAGAAATATTTGATCGTGGGGTTACAGCATTATAGAGAGAGGGGCTCCTTTACAAAAGAGGAAATGTATGTTCTTAATAAAACTACCCCTTGTGGGCAGGGATCACGGGCGAAGGAGAAAGAGAAACGGTGGTAGAGCTCTTTCCTGCCATCACAGAATATTATCAACAATCAAGTCACGGATAGCCTGCCTTGAGTGGGATATGCAACACTTCCTAATACTGTACATGTTATTGTAGCTTCCCGCTCGAGTTCGATTCTCCCTCATGTCACGAATTTGTGGCTGATATGAGACAGTGAAACAACCGAAGACGTGGTCGCGGGTGTTAACGTGCTACAGTCAAGATATGCATTCGGGAGACGAGTGGGTTCGAACCCCACCGTCGGCTGTCCGGAGAATGGTTTTCTGTGGTTTCCCATTTTCACGCCCAGGCAAATGCAGGAACAGTTCCTATTCATACACTCAGTCGATTACTTCGACCTCCCTACCCAGTTTTATTCACCATGATACATTTCATCGTCATTACCGGCTCCATGGCTCAATGGTTAGCGGGCTGGCCTTTGAGGTCCCGGGTTCGATTCCCGGCCGACTCCGGGATTTTAACCTTCATTAGTTAAATCCAGTGGCTCGGTGACTGGGTGTGTGTGCCGTCTTCATCATTAGAATTCACCATAGGTAGGACCCCATCCTCACAGACGCGTAGATCACCTGTAGGGCGTCAACTCGAAAGACGGCCACTCCGGAAGCCGTCCGCCATTATTCTTTCTTTTTTAATCCGTTTACCTTCCAGGGGTCCGGCTCCATGGCTAAATGGTTAGCATGCTGGCCTTTGGCCACAGGGGTCCCGGGTTCGATTCCCGGCAGGGTCGAGAATTTTAACCTTAATTGGTTAATTTCGCTGATACGGGGGCTGGGTGTATGTGTCGTCTTCATCATCATTTCATCCTCATCATGACGCGCAGGTCGCCTACGGAGTCAAATCAAAAAGACCTGCATCTGGCGAGCCGAACTTGTCCTCGGACACTCCCGGCACTAAAAGCCATACGCCATTTCATTTTTTCACCTTCCAGGGTTGGTTTTTCCCTCGAACTCAGAAAGGGATTCCACCTGTACCGCCTCAAGGGCAGTGTCGTGGACCGTGAGATATTTGATCGGGGATACCGCTGGGGAGGAGGCCTCATCTTCTATAATGAACAGGGGCCTTGTGGAGGGATGAGAAGATTGAAAGGGATAGACAAGGAAGAGGGAAGGACGCGGTTGTGGCCGTAAGATAGATACCATCCCTGCATTCCCTGGAGGAGAAGTGGAAAACCACGGAAAACCACTTCGAGGTTGGCTGGTCTACTCAGTTGACCTCCGAGGCCGAGTGAACCTCGTTCCAGTCCTCGTATCATGTTTCAAATTTTGTGGCAGAGCCGGGAATCGAATCCGGGACTCCAGGGGTGGCAGCTAATCACACTAATAACTACACCACAGAGGCGGTCATTATTATTATTACATTTTCATTAACGCCGCAACTGACGTTGGCGTCAGGAAGGGCATCCGGCCGTGAAAAGTTTCATACAGTTTCATCTCACCTCCTTCCCGACCCCGTATCAAGAAATGGTGCTAAGGGGAGACATACCGGCGCATTTTCTCTGGTGTTTAGGAAGATATCTTCAACTTCGTTCTTGTAACGTAGATAGAGTCAGCCCAAACAAAGACTGCTTATCAGTTACGTCACATGACATCCAGTGCCATCGGAAAACGTCGTTTAGGTTCTCACTGCAAACAAAATGTTGTTTAAAGTGTAGCCTCTTGATAGAGCATCCTCAAATTATTCTAGTGTGATATTCCGGGTTTTTTTTACAGGTATGTTATAGTGTTTATTATATATGTGCTACAATTAGTGTTTTCGACACACTGAAAAGTTTTGAAGTTACAGTCTAGAAAATGAACTCCCACTGCTTCCTGTTGACAGATTGCGTGACACTAGCGCTTGCAGTGGCCAGCAAGCTGGGAACTTTGGCGAGAAGTTCACAGGTTTCTTCTTTTGTGTCTGGTCTTGTTTATTACTGTCAAAATGAATATTGAGATGGGGAGAAAATCCCATGATGCCTCTTTCAAACGCAATGTAATATTCCATGACGAAAATCATGGGAATAGTGATACTGGAAGAGTTCTCTATGTACAAGAGTGCAATGTTTGGATTGGCCCTGAATATATATTTAGGAAAGGTGCAAATTATATCCATCAGTACTGTTTTTCTGAATTTCAGGATTTTTAAAATTAGTGTGCGTGTTATATTCGAGTAAATTGTTACTTAATGCTTTACCACTGTCAACGTTCTCCATGCCTCATGAACTTTGCAGTATCTTCTTTACTTCTAGCCCACGTTAGGGTCAACGAAGGAGTTAGGAAGGAAGTAGCACGCCGATCGATATAAACTAATTAAAGAGCGCCTTGGGCTCAAAAGATAATTGAGTTGAGAATTATTTATCGAAGACTTCCGGTTTCATTTACTTTTTCCAGTCTCTGTTATTAAGGGTGAAGTTATGAGCCAAAACATTATGACCAACTGTTTTTATCCTTACCGTTTCCTTCCTTGAAACAATCAAAAGTTGAAGTGGACAAAGTATGACCGTGTCTTATTGCATTCTGTACAACTGCTTCTCTTTCATATCTTCCAAGTTTGATCAGAGCAGTTTTATTTGTTATTAATTAGTAGATAATTGTTCACCTTTCTTTATCTGTATTTGACTGGTAACACCGAGCAAGCGATAGCACGGTTGGTTTGGGTCACGTACCTGTGGGAGTCATGGTGGTTTTACCCCAGTCCTAGCTCTTTCCTATCACATCGTCACCATAATACCAATCTGTGTCTGTGCGACGTAAAAAAATAACTTAGTAAAAATAAAAAACCACTTTTCTCTTTGCGAAAATCAAATGATCATAAATGTCTCCCGGTCATGGCCATCCATCAACAGCTGCTAATTTCAGATGACAGCCAGCCATAAGACATAGCCTGCACGGTTGCTAGGTAACGTTGTCTGACCGTCCATCACTGTCTGCACGGTTGCTAGGTTACACTTCTGTAACATTCTGTGACGCTCGCTAACTTCCGTAACGCAAATTTTCAGATTGCTCCCAGCCACAAGACATATTTACATCAAAAACTCCGATCACATTCAGGATCTCTACGTTGCCAAATGCTGCTTCATGATCTAAAGCAGTGGTTCTCAAACTGCGGTACGTGTACCCCTAGGGATACGCCTGAGACTTACAATGTGGTACGCAAGCAGCCTTCAGGGGAAAAAATGAAGAAAAATTGAAATATATAAAAATAAATAAGAGGAGAGGTAAATATGTATAGGATAAGGAGCCACGCTTCGCTTGAAAGTTTCGCCTGGACTACGACACCTCGGAAAACTGTGTCACACCATGCAGGCATGCTCATCCCATTGAAATTTTTGGTGGTTCGCAATGTCTGAATTCCAGAAACAAGATTGAAAATGTTTCATCCTTATTTATTGATCTGATACTGAGGCTAAGATGTGGTGTTTCGTGAAACTTTCATACAAACAGGGTATGCTGGGTTACTGTATTATCATTGTATCATTCTTGATACACAAGAACCTCGTTTATCCGGCCTTCATTAATCCGGATGTCCGGTTTATTCGGATCGAAAATAATCTATATATTAAAAAACTATGAAAACTAAAGTCAGTCAGTCCGGCCATTCTATCCGGTCGATTTCCTTCATTTTTTTAAAACTGAAAGGTATTAATGCACAGATTTGTCATCAGATACTATAAATCACTTAACTTCTGCCTTCCTCAAATTATTTCATTTTTTAATTTTTGTCTCTTTGAAGCAATCATATCTTTGGTTCTAATTGAGGTACGGAGTTCGTTTTGGCCTAACAACACTCAGTGGATCAAGCTCTTTCATTTCAGCTCTTAACTATTCAAATAGGTTGATTCTGATGAAAGTTATGAGTGCACATTCAATTCATTTCTTCAACATTTTTCTCATCGAAGCAATCATATCTTTCGTTCTAATTGAGGTATGCAGTTTGTTGTGATCTAAAAACACTCAGTGGATCAAGCGCTTTCTTTTGAGGTAATAACTACTTAAATTGGTATATTCTGAGAAAAGTTTTGGGTATATTTGTCTCCATGACGAAGATCTTTGAAGAACTGTTTAACAGTTCGGCGCGTAATGTTGTTCCAAGGAACGTTTAATTCAATTTCTTTGTGTATGTATTTTCAAGTGTTTTGTTGACATAATTCTATTACCACAGCAGATCATGTGCTTTATTTCATTAACTCGAAACTTTGCAAATACACCCGTGAGGATAGTAACGAACACCACCATACTTTGTACATTGCGGGCGGAGCCAGAGGGAAACTGCTAGTACAAATTTATTTTTACTTGTACAGTATTTCTTTTAGGGGGTCGATTCTTCTTGAATGTCTTTTCTGCCAAGTGTAGTTAAGGACAGGAATTGGAAGTAAGTCGGCCGCGGTCTATCAAAGATACCGTCCCGGCATTCGCCTGGAATTGAGAGTGGGAAACCGTGGACTCTCCTGCGTTCCTTGACACATTTGCAACGCATTCCGGGATGCTCGGACGTAGGATCTGATGTGAACGACGTAAATGACTGATTGAAAAATTACTGTAATTCAGGCTACGGTATAATGACAGATGAATAAATCATTGCCTCTTGTTCCTCGGCAGGTAATGTCGAGAGTTATGGTGAATTCGAAAATGAAACCGGCGCTCCATCAAAAGAAACAATGACTCGTGGAGAGGCAACAATGAAGCTGGACAAACTGATGGCCTATTTAGAATCCCAGACTGAAAACACACCGGCAGAACTGAACCTTGGATGTTAGTAAAAAGTCTTCGTGATCGTGCTGCGCGCAAACGCTATACAAACGTAAAACAGAAAAAAAATCACATTATTTTAGTGCATAAAACAGAGTCGTAAATGTAAGAAAAGTGTTCTTATATTTGTTAGTACAATTGAAAAAGGTATTACTGCACAACTTATGTTTATATAATATATAACATGTACTGTATTTCTTTTTTGTTTTTTTAGTTTTTCCGGATTATCCGGATTTTTTATAATCCAGATCAGTTTCGGTCCCATTTAATCCGAATAAAGGAGGTTCTTGTGTACAGACAAACTCCTATATTTCTTGGGATGGGTTATAAAATATATATAATTTCACAATCTCGTCTTATTTACGATGCATATTTAAAAGAATGGTTTATAATAAAATAAAAATGCCTTAGTAATTATCCAGGTACTTATATTTTTTAAACCTATCATTTAGCGATTTTTTCGCAGCGGTGCATTGAGCTTTTAGCCACGGGTGAGGGATACAATCTCATAACAGTTTGAGAACCTCTGATCTAAAGTATCGTATGTGTGGACTTTCCCTTCTAAAATCAATCTCGCTTCGGGTTTCTTCATTTCTTTGGAATTCAAAGCGATATATTAATTTATTTTGCAGATATGCAACTTCCAGAACTATGCCTATCCACTTTGAAAATTGCCAATAGTTTAATTGTATTTCAAAGAATAGCTAACAGGAGTGAACCATACTTCTGAGTTATGTATAACCATCGTTATCACGTTCCATTATCACTCTTGTTATGGTTTCAGACACGTTGTGGAATTTTGTTTTTCAAATACTGTGCGCCTAATGATTATGACGAGAGCGGGGTGTCCACTAGTGTCTGCTTTGCTTTAGTTGTGTCAGTTTCGTTTGTGTATTCTTCTTATTCCAATAGCTAAATAAAAGTTTCAAGCACATTTTTAATGAGAACTGACAAGAGAACCATTCGAAATGAAGAGTCTTCGCGTCTGACATAGAAGAAAAAATATACCTTTTACAGAATCCTATTCGTGAGCTGAAGAACAACGGATATGGTCTACAAAACATGCTTTCTTCATGTCTGGATGTTTAGAACATCATTCAGGATTATTTCAAGTCTGAGTGGCTCAGACGATGGAGCGCTGACATTCTGAACCCTAGTTGGCGGGTTCCAATCCCGATTCCGTCCGGTGGTTCAGTATTTGAAGGTGTTCATATACGCCATTTTCGTGTCGGTAGATCTGCCCCCACGTAAAAGAACTCTGGTTGGTCAAAATTCTGGCGCCTCGGTATCTCCGAAAATCGTAAAAGTAGTTAGCGGGACGTAAAACTAATAACAGTATTATTACTTGGCCTCAGTAACACATAGACGCCATTTATTTCTGTCTACAGTATCATCCTCCGTCGGGCCCTTCCTCCTCATATCTTTCGCGTAGTACATTCTGAGTGCTCTATCATGAGTGTGTTTATTCTGTGCCAATTCTCATGAACGTCGTCTTTGCAGTTAGAAACCACAATTGCTTTTGCGAAAATCAAGTGATTATAAATATGTCTCTCGGTCATGGCCATCCATCAACGGCTATTAATTCCAGATGGCAACCAGCCATGAAACATAACCTGCATGGTTGCTAGGTAACACTTGTCTGGCCATCCATCCATACCTTACAATATCGTAGTATACACGGTCCCTATGGTTATACTTCCGTAACACTAACGTCTGTAATGCAAGTGTCCACATGACCCCAGCCATAAAACATATTTATATGAACGCATTGACATTAGCCTATTGTGCATTTCCATTCTATAAAAAAATAGAATAATTTCCTTATTGGGGTGTTACTTGTTTTGAAGCTCGTCCGTGAATCATGATCTCTGTTCTGTATTTATTAAATCAAAATTATTCCATTTTTTGACGTACTTCTAATGACACTTTTTGGTGTTTCCAAAGCCGCCTGACACAGAAAGCTGAGCTTAACATTATTTTGTGCAGTAAACGTCATTATTTACGTTCTTGGTACTGTATGGCCATAACAATTTCGGCTGTCTGAAATTGGTTATATGGTTTGTTACTTAACGTTTCGTTGAATCAGTTGTCATCTTAAATTATTATGACCACAGTTTCTGGTGCTCGACAATTTCAATGCAATGCGTCCCTGTATTAATCAAACTACTGTACTAAGCTGTTATTATTCAAATGTTTAGAGAAGTTATAAAGCAATCAGGTGAGGCAACTGCAACCAACTTCCTTCTTGAATATGTGCTTCCTTAAACATTTGTTTTCTTCCTCTTCTATAGCTTTTCCCGTAGATTGGTGGGGTTACAGCTGCGAATTGTGTCGAAAAATGTGGTCTTGAACCATTTTTACACCAAGATGCCCTTCCTTATGCCACCGCTAACATTTTTTTTTTGTAAGTTGCTTTACAGATAGGTCTTACGGTGACGATGGGACAGGAAAGGGCTAGGAGTGGGAAAGAAGCGGCCGTGACCTTAACTAAGGTACAGCCTCAGCATTTGTCTGGTGTGAAAACGGGAAACCACGGAAAACTATCTTCAGGACTGCCGACAGTGGAGCTCGAACCCCCGCAAACTATTACATGTTTGTATGGTAGTTGGTGTGTTGTGTGTGTGTAAAGATGAGTGAGTATATTGGAACAAACACAAACACCCGGTCTCCGCATCAGAGGAAATAACGAAACGCGGTTTTAAAATCCCCGACCTGGCCTGGAATCGAACATAGGACCATCTAAACTGAAGGCTGGACTTCTTCTTAAAATTAAAAAAAAAACACAATTCCCCGGCCCTACTCCCCTAATGGGCCTTGGTCTACCAAGCGACCTCTGCTCTGTCCGAACTTGGATTGTCTGGCATCCGGGATTTGTTATGGCTTGAGTTAGTCTTCTTCTGCCACTTTTCTGCCACTTGAGAGGTCGTGTGTGCGAACTTTGGCGCATATGTGGATTTGCCCTGTTTTGCGGTCATATGCCCTCTCTGACACCAACCCTATGTGGGATGTAATCACTGTTGTGTGTTTCTGCGGTGGTTGGTAGTGTGGTGTGCTGTCTGAATATGAAGAGACGATCTAAAACCCCAACCAAGCCGGGAATTGAACCCTGAACCCTCCGAACTGAAGGCCTCAACGCTAACCATTCACCCAGGAGTAGAAAGCCCTAACTTAATGTATACCCTGTAACACTTTTGGGTATAGCGCTGTACACAGGGACACGAACTTAACAATTTTAACATTAAAGTGCCGGGCTGAGTGGCTCAGACGGTTAAGGCGCTGGCCTTCTAACCCCAACTTGGCAGGTTCGATCCTGGCTCAGTCCGGTGGTATTTGAAGGTGCTCAAATACGGTAGATTGTCGGTAGATTTACTGGCACGTAAAAGAACTCCTGCGGGATTAAATTCCGGCACCTCGGCGTCTCCGAAGACCATAAAAGTAGTTAGTGGGACGTAAAGCAAATAGCATTATTATTATTAACATTAAAGTGATCAACAAATATTGCCACCGTTAACTTCGGCTCCTAACTGCACCCGTTCGTCGTAGAAAAGTACTGTAAACACCCCTGTTTGATATCTGGACGTAATTTATTTTTTATAGTAAGTTTAATCGTGCTCTGTGGAGGGGGGAATTAAGATTCATCTCAGTGAAATCTGGCCCCTCTACATATTACAACACCGGAGATTTGGAAGCTGGGATTTCAATGACTACTTGATGGAGCATGAAGACCGTCCAATGAATAGTCTATGGGACACAAATGATCTCCCGCCTCTTCGTCTTCGTCCTCTCACCGACAATTTTAGTGCATTCATGATCACTTTGTAGTTCTCTAGCATTCAACCTCGTCTGCATTCCAGCGAGTCAGGTCACAATTAATTTGTTCTGGACAGCAACTTCGAGCTCGCTCGCTCTCTCTCTCTCTCTTTATTCACCCATTTGCCTGACGTCTGTGAAAATCAAAGTAGAATGATTTGTTCCCAGATAGGGGCTTGCTTCGGACAAATACTGAAATAGTGTTACTTAAAAGTGACCAAGCTGGGGCTGTACCTTAATTACGACAACGGTCGCTTCCTCCTCTCTCTTAACAATTCCCTATCCCATCATCGCCATAAAGACCCATCTGTGTCGGTGAGACGTAAAAATCTTATAAACTTTTTTAGTGACCAAATTACTGCTAACCTGTGCGTGTCTATGTAACTGTTACAGTACATTCTACACAAGGCCGTACCCAGATATTTTTCGGAGTGGGTTAGTGGGGGGGGGGGGGCTCTAAAAGAAAAACTGTAGTAAAAATATTTTTACTTTGAAATTTTTAGAGAAAGAAAAGTTTGAACTAGTTTTAGAGCAGTACCTTTTACAACTTCCGCCTCTGTGGTGTAGTAGTTAGTGTGATTAGCTGCCACCCCCGGAGGCCCGGGTGCGATTCCCGGCTCCGCCACAAAATTTGAAACGTGATAATAGGATTGGAACGGAGTCCACTCAGCCTCGGAGGTCAGCTGAGTAGACCAGCCAACCTCGAAGTGGTTTTCCGTGGTTTCCCAATTAAGCCGCGGCCGCTTCCTTCATCTTCCTTGTCTATCCTTTCCAATCTTCCCATCCCCCTTACAACGCCCGTGTTCAGTATAGCAGGTGTGGTCGCCTGGACGAGGCACTAGTCCTCCTTCTCAGTTGTATTCCCCGACCCAAAGTTTCACGCTCCAGGACACTGCCCTTGAAGCGGCAGAGGTGGGATCCCTCGCTGTCCGAGGAAAAAACCAACCCTGGAGGGTAAACGGATTAAGAAAGAAACAAAGAAAGAAATACCTTTTACAAGTCAACGTGTTAAGTGGAGAGGTAAATTTATAGCGGTCTGGTGCGTGCAATGCGATTTTGCAAAAATTATTAAGAACTTTAAAAACAAACAATCCGTATATCTCACCAAAATTTCCACTTCCGTTTTCAGTAAATTTTTAAACTATATTCCTAGAGAAACATTCAAAGTTGGTGCAGTTTATAAATGTTAAATTCAATTGTATATTCTGCAAATGCTTGTTTTCATAATATTTCTTTTTTATTGTATTTCAAAACCGTAAGTCCTGTTCAAATTTGTAATTTCATTTTTATTTTGGAGATGGTTTAAACCCCCCTAACTTTCGTGCGGTCAACCCCGACGGTATTAGCTTGCTAATCCTAGGGAGTCCTTCATTTTCACGTCCTTAGTGGCCCTTGTCTTACTTTGGCCGATATCTTCTTTTTCGAAGTTTCGGACCCCTGCCATTTTTCCTCTCTGATTAGTGTTGATAGAGGATGATTGCCTACTTGTACTTCTCTTAAAACAATAATCACCACCACCACCACCACCACCACCCTGGGTACAGCCGTGATTCTTCTGCTCTAATCTATTGTCCATGCCTTAGTCTACACCTACCGATCTTACCACTTACACCTCTCTCAAAATCTAACTGCACAAGTCCTGTGTCTCCTAAGATGTGTCCTAACATTCTATCTCTTCTTCTGGTCAAATTCACCAAATAGCTCTCTTCTCACCAATTCTACTAATTACCTCATCATTCGTGATTCGATCTAGCCATCTCACCTTCAGCACTCTTCTGTGACACCGCGTTTCAAAACGCTTATTCTCTTTCTTTCTGAGCTAGTTACTGTCTGTGTTTCACTTCCGTACAACGCCACGTAGATGGTCTTCACTAAAACATCCTTTACTTACTCTATACTCGCAAAATGTAACAGCAGTGATTTTCACAACACGGCACGTGTAATCTCGCAAGTCACGAAGAAACTGTGACTACATAGTGCTAACATGCGAGGTGAACGGTAACTAGAAATCGTCGTATCGGCAAGTAGGGTCCCTAAACTGTATGGTTGGCAACACTGAATCGACCAAAAAAGTATAAAGCACACGTCCGAGGTTTCCTAGGATCTTTCCAGTTCGCGTTTCACGTTCTCCATAATGTCCAGCGAATAACCAATACGTGTTTCTAACTTCTTGAATGATTCTGGTATGATTTGGAAGTGTGTCAGTGCCAGTTCCCTTTCAGAAGTTTCATTGCCGAAGAGTTCACGACATTAATGACTTCATATTCTCTTGAAGACTGCGTGTAAAACACGTTAAAATATGCACTTTAAAAGTCGGAAACATGCAGATTAAATCCGGAATTTGAAATGTATGCACTAATCTCAAATATATGCAAATTTGCATACATCTAATGATTACATCCCTCCACATAGGGTTGGTGTCAGGAAGGGCATTCGGCCGTAAAACAGGGCCAAATCCACATCTGCAACACAGTTCGCACCCCCAACCCCACAAGTGTGTGAAAAGCTGTAGAAGAAGAAGAAGAAGAAGAAGAAGAAGAAGAAGAAGAAGAAGAAGAAGAAGAATATTTCCGTCAGTGTTAATACGGAAGAAAGAGTTAAGTTACGTGTCGAGGACGGATTTTCACTCCTTCCTCTTCCCACGCTGCCAGTCTTTATTGATTTTAATCAGTCGCTTCTCGTAAGAGGAAGAGTTGAGACTCAAAGTGATAGTACACAGGTATCTTGTGGCAAGGCCGATCAATGAGCGTCTTGTTGTAATGTGAATATGACATGGATGTAGGCAGGCAGCAATCAGGGCTCCCTACGGGAATAGTGGCCGGCATAGCACGCGATGCGGCCTCGGGAGACATCTGAAACACGACATGCGCATTAACTATCATATTCAATTGAGCTTCGCTCAAGCTGAGAGAGAAGGAGAGAGCCTCGATCGATAGGACAGAGTGAGTGGGAACTAACCAACCAGAAGTGCTTCCAACTTTATTTCTTTTTACGATCAATCACACTTGCCGAAGGGGCCTTGATAAGAAGTCGCGGCTGAGGTTAGAGGGCTTTGATCTTGTTTTCTGTCACGTGGATTTTGATTATCTGAGTTTGATCGCCGTGTAAGTGTACACACACGCGATAATAATTATGTTTTTTGTACGTGTGTGAACTTGTGCACTTCATCACGAACATTTACTGGAAGACTGGCTTGTAGAAATCCTCTAACTCACTTAAGTATGATGCATCGTGAATACTGCTAAATGGACTGCAGCCATAGGGTCGATGTTTTTGAGAGAGAGCTAAACATTGTGGTCATCTGATATATACGAGGGTCGTTTCAAAAACACTGTATCTTACTATTTGTTATAAACATGTCTTACGGTGACGACAGCAATAGCCAGGACTAGGGAGAAAGCAATCGTAGCCTTAATTGAGATACATTTGCCTGGTGTGGAAATGAAAAACCACGGAAAACCCTTTGAGTGCTGCCGACAGTGGGGTTTGACCCCACTATCTCACGAATGCAAGCTCCACAGCTACATGATCAAAACGCGTCAAGGTCACGAACAGACTGAACAGCTGCTACGAACGCTAGCCCAGTACGTTATCTATCGGATAGCGCAAACCAGGAAGGGTATACAAGCATGCACAGAAATTGTGTCTTGCTATAAACAACCTCCTCTCTTAACGCATTGTTGCAGGCAGACAGCCTGTTAAAATACTGTTGTAGTTGAAATGGGCACAGTGGCGGATGTATAGCAATACACACACTGTGCCTTCAGCACTACCCATTCACTCCCTCTCCTCCTTTTCAGTACTGGAGTGACCTTCAACACTACCCGCTCACTCCTTCCCCTCCTTTTCACTATTGGAGTGGCCTTCAACACTACACTACCTCTTCGCTTAACGCATTGCTGCAGGCGGACAGCCCGTTACAAGACTGTTGTAGTTGAAATGGGCACAGTGGCGGATGTATAGCAATAAACACACTGTGTCTTCAGCACTACCCGTTCACTCCCTCACCTCCTTTTCAATACTGGAGTGACTTTCAACACTACCCGTTCACTCCCTCCCCTCCTTTCCAGTACTGGAGTGGCCTTCAACACTACCCTTTCACTCCCTCCCCTCCTTTCCAGTATTGGAGTGGCCTTCAACACTACACTTTCACTCCCTCCCCTCCTTTTCAGTACCAGAGTGGCCTTCAACACTATCCCTTCACTCCCACTCCTTTTCAGTACTGGAGTGGCCGTCATCACTACCCCTTCACTCCTTTTCAGTACTGGAGTGGGGCAGTGTTGATTGTTTATGTCGGGACACCATTTCTGTGCATGCGTGTACGTTACTCGTTCATAACTATGGTACCCACTACAATACATGCATATATTGTTTCATATAAGGACATAATCGAACGTCTTCAACACGACGTTTGCATAAAATCCGCTAAACAACACGCTTTGCAATCAATAATAAATAATTACTTTAAAGGTTGCCATAAGAATTGAAGTACAAAATGTTTGTTTGTTTTTAAAGGGCCTAACAGCTAGATCATTGGCCAAGTATAAAATGAAAGGCTTTTTTTGGGGGGGTGGGCGTGCCATGCTCAACTCCCCTATGAACAGTTATGAAGCAAAATATTGCCGAATACTATGCCGTTATAACTATATATTTTCTGTAGCAAAACGTCATATTCTTATAAACTTCAGCAAGGGAAAATAGGCTACAATAAAAGTAGCATTTCTTCAAGCAACCACGTTGATACAAAAGTACAGTTCGTATCCCACTATCGGCAGCCCTGAAAATGGTTTTCCGTGGTTTCCCATTTTCACACCAGGCAAATGCTGGGGCTGTACCTTAATTAAGGCCACGGCCGCTTCCTTCCAACTCCTAGGCCTTTCCTATCCCATCGTCGCCATAAGACCTATCTGTGTCGGCGCGACGTAAAGCTCCTAGCAAAAAAACAAAAGTACACACGCACTAACAATTACTGTGTCAGTCTTCATGTAACTGTATGTTGCAACCATTACTTGCAGAGGATGTAAAGGAGAGGGCATAAGACCGTAGTTAGAGTATGGCTCTACTTTATGGGAACATCACCAGGAATACTTGATACGAAAACTGGAAAAAAATTCAAAGAAAAGCAGCACAATTTGTTCTGGGTGATTTCCGACAAAGGAGTAATGTTAAAAAAAATGTTGGGATCGCTTCTACGTCACTTACGACGGATACACGTCTCTCGATAGACAAAACGCATTTTTGAAGAACAATTCCCTGATACGTTAACATAAAGAAAAACCTCTAAGAAATGGACCTACGACCAGAAGAAGCGCACAAACGAGATCTTTTCAGAACAAACATCGTGACTTTTGAGACTTTCCGGGATGTGAAATGGACAACTGGTGCACAGTGGTCGGATGAACGTCATGCTCGACACAGCGAGCTAATGAAAACCTAGTGGATCAATCGAAAACTGAGTAAACGCCAGAATGTATAATGAAACTCATCGTGGTCCCGAGTTGGCCGATCAGCTAAATATTCCCACAACGCACTAACTACTTTTGACGGTTTTCGGAGACGCCGAGGTGCCGGAATTTTGTCCTTCATGAGTTATTTTACGCGCCAGTAAATTTTCCGACCCACGAACTTACTACGCTGGCGTAGCAGGGGAAGAGGTGATACTCCCACGTGGCACGTCCCAGGTGGCGGATAGGGGGGGTCCTAACCGGCTTGCCGGCGGACTTTAGGGAAATAAAATAGCTCTCGCGGTCCAAACATACAAACCCCTGTGGATGGGGACGCAGACGAAGAATTCACTCACCGTATCCCCTGCCTGTCGTAAGAGGCGACTAAAAGGGGCGACCAAAGGATGATCAAATTAAAACCATGGAACTACTTGTGATTAGTGCCACCACGCGGGGAACAGCATGGGTCGGTTTTACTTGCGCGTAGTACCACTATGTTGGGTAGCAAATAGGTTTGTGATTAGTAGCAACGAGAGCTCGACGGCTTTTACAGTACCTATGATTAGTAGCACTATATGAGTGACACCATGGGATGACGGAACCCATGGTTCTGGCTTGCCTATGATTAGTACTCACTATGTGAGGAACACCACAGGATAGTACGAGTCCCATTGGTTAGTACACGTATGTGATGAACACCATAGATTTGCGTTGCCTGTCAATGGCGCCGCTATGTGCGAAACACAGTAGGTCTGCAATACATGTGCGAATTTCATTACCTGTGAGTAGTACCATAATGTGTGGAATACCGCGAGTCTACGCTACTCTTGATTAGTACCGCAACATGACAAATACCATGCTTCTATTTTCCTAGCGATAAGTACCATTATGAAAGGCCGCTGACTTGGATTTTGGAACCCTTTCGACTACAAGTATCATCGATTCAGTATCGTGGTATAGAAGTAGTTTCTTGGTCAGTATACTTTTGTTCTACGCCAGCTTCTGTGCACGTGAGGCACTGTGGGTCGGTTCCACTGATCGTTTTAAATTCGTATCCATCCATCCATTCATTCATTCATTCATTCATTCATTCATTCATTCATTCATTCTTCGTCCTCACGTTTTGAATTGTGGTCAGTGGATGTTTTTGTGTTTTTAATTTGTCATTTCATTTCGTACCACTAGGAGCCGATGACCTAGATGTTAGGCCCCTTTAAACAACAAGCATCATCATCAAATTTTCCGACACGAGTCTGACGTATTTGAGCACCTTCAAATACAACCGAACTGAGCCAGAATCGAACCTGTCAATTTGGGGTCAGAAGGCCAGTGCCTCAACCGTCTGAGCCAATCAGTCCGGCGCTAGGTCACACACTTTATATCGCTGATTTCAGATGACTTCTAGCCATAAGACATATTGTCAAAAACAGTGGTTTATAGCAAAGTAGACGCATGCGCTAGAGTACTATTGATAACGTTTTTCGTATGCCCTTTCTGACGAAATAGGTCTCCGAAAGAAAAAAAAAACCTTTAAAAGTGATCAGGACGAATGTCAAATAGCCCCCGCTGCAGCCTGCTGATGTGGAGGGCTCTACTAAATCGAGACGGATTCTCAAGCGGGCTCTGATCATTAGCCGGCTTTAATGCAGATCTCATTCAGTCGATGTGGTCTCAGTAAAGCACTAACTAAATAGAGAAAGGAATTTTGTACCGGGTGACCAAATACGATATCAAAGTGATCATCTAACAGCGGAAATCAGTTCAGGATCAAATTGCGTTAGAGGCAAAGTACACCGCATTACTGTACTGCTTTGTACCAACGGCAAACAGTAACAGAGGGCTTAACGAAACAAAGTGCTTCCTGGAATAATTATACAGCGTCTGTATTATCATTTGAATGTGATCAAACCGCCCTGCAAAGTGATCATTAATTTACTGTTTGAATATAGGTCTGAAGCAAAATGTGACACATTACTGTACGATCATGTCAACAACTCACTCGCATATATGAGGAGAAAAAGATGTCAGACAAGGGGAATGGGCAGCTTACGGTAAAGAAGTTCGAATCCCTACCTTGAGAGAGACTAATCGGGAAGTACTTAAACAGGGTCCAAAGCCCGCAGCTGCAAATTTGGGGCGGGGGATATTTTCTATTATGCTATAAGTAATATACACTGACTGACAGAGCAAATGCAACACCAAGAAGGAGTGGTTCGAAAGGGATGAAAGTTGGGGAAAAAACAGAGACGGCACGGACGAATAATTGATGTTTATTTCAAACCGATATGCAGGTTACACAATGCGCACGGCATCGACTCAGTAGGATGTAGGACCACCGCGAGCGGCGATGCACGCAGAAACACGTCGACCTACAGAGTCAATAAGAGTGCGGATGGTGTCCTGAGGGATGGTTCTCCATTCTCTGTCAACCATTTGCCACAGTTAGTCGTCCGTACGAGGCTGGGGCAGAGTTTGCAAACGGCGTCCAATGAGATCCCACACGTGTTCGATTGGTGAGAGATCCGGAGAGTACGCTGGCCACGGAAGCATCTGTACACCTCGTAGAGCCTGTTGGGAGATGCGAGCAGTGTGTGTGCGGGCATTATCCTGCTGAAACAGAGCATTGGGCAGCCCCTGAAGGTACGGGAGTGCCACCGGCCGCAGCACATGCTGCACGTAGCGGTGGGCATTTAATGTGCCTTGAATACGCACTAGAGGTGACGTGGAATCATACGCAATAGCGCCCCAAACCATGATGCCGCGTTGTCTAGCGGTAGAGCGCTCCACAATTACTGCCGGATTTGACCTTTCTCCACGCCGACGCCACACTCGTCTGCGGTGACTATCACTGACAGAACAGAAGCGTGACTCATCGGAGAACACGACGTTCCGCCATTCCCTCATCCAAGTCGCTCTAGCCCGGCACCATGCCAGGCGTGCACGTCTATGCTGTGGAGTCAATGGTAGTCTTCTGAGCGGACGCCGGGAGTGCAGGCCTCCTTCAACCAATCGACGGGAAATTGTTCTGGTCGATATTGGAACAGCCAGGGTGTCTTGCACATGCTGAAGAATGGCGGTTGACGTGGCGTGCGGGGCTGCCACCGCTTGGCGGCGGATGCGCCGATCCTCGCGTGCTGACGTCACTCGGGCTGCGCCTGGACCCCTCGCACGTGCCACATGTCCCTGCGCCAACAATTTCGCCACAGACGCTGCACCGTGGACACATCCCTATGGGTATCGGCTGCGATTTGACGAAGCGACCAACCTGCCCTTCTCAGCCCGATCTCCATACCCCTCGTAAAGTCGTCTGTCTGCTGGAAATGCCTCCGTTGACGGCGGCCTGGCATTCTTAGCTATACACGTGTCCTGTGGCACACGACAACACGTTCTACAATGACTGTCGGCTGAGAAATCACGGTACGAAGTGGGCCATTCGCCAACGCCGTGTCCCATTTATCGTTCGCTACGTGCGCAGCACAGCGGCGCATTTCACATCATGAGCATACCTCAGTGATGTCAGTCTACCCTGCAATTGGCATAAAGTTCTGACCACTCCTTCTTGGTGTTGCATTTGCTCTGTCAGTCAGTGTATATACAGGGTGAAGCTGAACTCCGCCGACAAACTTGCGGAGGTTGTTCAGGGATACCTTCTGAGTATAGGCCTATTGGTATAAGGGACCTGGAAACCACGGAAAACCACTTCAAGAATGGCTGAGGAGGGAATCGAACCCCCTCCACTCAGTTGGCCTCCCAAGGCTGAGTGGGTCCCATTCCAGTCTTCGTACCACTTTTCAAATGTTGTGGCAAAGCCGGGAATCGAACCCGGACCTTCAGGGTGGCAGCTGTTCACACTAACCACTACACCACAGAGGTGGACCTTGATTCAATCTAAAAAAGTCAATATTTTACCAAAAAACATGCATTTAAAAGAAAAATGAAAAAGAAAGCAAAAAAGCACTAATTAAATAGAGAAAGGAATTTTGTACCGGTTGACCAAATATGATATCAAAGTGATCAGATTCGAACTTGGAAACTTCAGTACCCAGTGACAATGCGCCAGAGTGACTACGCCAAAAGTTTGAGGATACATTTTAAACGTTAAACACAATAAGACCCATTGGCAAAAACGCTCGAACAGGGCTAAAATATTTTGTAATGAAGTGCATATCCTCAAAATTTGGATACTTTTCCTTGTGAGTTTAGGAAATGTATTCAAATTCAGCCGGTCCCGAGCTGTAGGGGTAGCGTGCCTGCCTCTTACCCGGAGGCCCCGGGTTCGATTCCCGGCCAGGTCAGGGATTTTTACCTGGACCTGAGGGCTGGTTCGAGGTCCACTCAGCCTACGTGATGTAGAGCCTGGATTTTTATGCATTAATAGGTTAGAATGCAAACTTACTGAAGCGAGTAGCAAGTATAGTCTACCTTCACAACGATTATGCTATGGGATGTGCATAAACATTAGGGGTACGGCCCATCAGAACCCCTATAATTTTTGTTTCTCTTGCTACATTATGGAAGAGCAGGTGGCCGACACTTCCTACTTACCAATTTAGTTTGCAATCTAACCTGTTACTGCATAAAAATCCGGGCTTTAGTGATTAGAATTGAGGAGCTATCTGACGGTGAGATAACGGCCCCGGTCTCGAAAGCCAAGAATAACGGCTGAGAGGATTCGTCGTGCTGACCACACGACACCTCGCAATCTGCAGGCCTTTGGGCTGAGCAGCGGTCGCTTGGTAGGCCAAGGCCCTTCAAGGGCTGTAGTACCATGGGGTTTTGTGGAGGGGGGGGGGTTGTATTAAAATGCAACTAGTTCGTCCATTGTAATTGGAACTAGTTTCAATTACGGCGTGCGAATAAATGAAACAAATAAACGTTTCCTTGTTCTGGAAATATCGCGAGCTCCCTGTTGCACTGAACACACTAGGATACAGCTCCAATAAGACATTGGCCTTGAACAAGCCTGCTGTGTTTACCTCTAGCCAGACCAGGGGGAGTGCAACGTGGGTCTGTACAGACAAGCTATAAGACCAAATAATGTTTATACTCCTTCAACAGCCGTAATTATAGACAAATATTTACAGATATTTTGAGCCCTGCGTGGGCTTTCACTATTACTACTTTAATGGAAGTAATCTATTTAACTGTAACCCTGGATCATAACAGGCTAAATATCTCTCGTCCCCGATGTTCAGATTCAAATCTATAAGGCCGATTGCAGAAACGGTATTTAGACGATGTCTACGGTTAAACAATGCCTGAATATGGCTGCAGCATTGCAGAGACGTTATTTATCACTTAGACACTGTCTAAAACCGATGTTCAACCGGTCATGTTTAAAAACTGCCGAGAGCACTGTTTAACCCCAAATGAGAGGAGTGAATCACAATCAGAGGTTATGTACCATGAAATATGTAATTTGTATTATCATGTTGAGACGATTTCGGGAAGAAAGATTAGTCCGACGGTCTCTCTGTGGGTCGCCCGCTGCTAAATCGCAGCAATTCGTTTGACATGTACGGGGAGATATATCTTAAAATAAGGGTTCGCTTTTCGAGAGACTTGTTTCTTGAGACTGACAAAGGGACAGTCCGGTAATTGTCAACTTGAATACAATTCTTGGCAACCGATATATTTTATTATATACATGGGGTAATTCCATGGAATTATAGGTCACTTCGACTACATACATATCAGAATTACGTGTCCCGATCGTCAGAGGGCTATCACATATCCTACATCAACCGGGAGGGATTCACTTATATTTACTGCCAAGTAAGTACACATAATAGTGGAAGCTAAAAAGTAGGTTGTATGGGGTTTTCATATATATAATCGTATAAGTTTTCTGCAACTATCAGATAGGAAAAGGCAAGTGGTAGTGATGGTGGTGATTACTGTTTAAAGAGGACTGGGGAAGAAGAGCAGGGGCCATAATAACAGCCCTAGTATTTACCTGGTGTAAAAATAGGGAAACTTCGGAAAACAATCTGCAGGGCTACCGATGCTGCGTTTCGAACCTACGATCTCCAGAATGCAAGCTACATCTATATGGCCCGTACAACACACTCGGTTACACATTACTACTGCTTCACCTTCCCTTCGTCGAAGCTACCGTATTTATAAGATTACACTCACTGTAACAACGCTATAATCAAAGCCACACTTCCCCGTACGGTGGCGTGTCGCTTTAGTGTCGATAATATTATGATCAGATTTAATTTCCACCGAAAGTGATACTCTTATCTGTGGGCAAGCAATGCTCATGCTTAGGAATATTTGAGTAATGTGTAGGAAGACAAACAGCTGGCTGGCGTTCGGCGCGCGCACCGACGAATTTCGTTGGTTGCGACATGCAAAGAGTTACATGAAAGATAATTCTCTCTCCATTTTCAAACCAAAATTGAAACTTTAACCGATGTCTAGTTAACCATCGACTGAATATTGTTTATGCAATGGAAGATCGTGCTGGATTTAGTCGTTGTTTAGGTAGACGTTGTCTAAGGCTTAAAACTATACTAGACTTAAATAAAGTTGGTGTCTGACAGGTAAGGTTGGAGGGAGGAGCACTGCACGTGCCATTTCACGATGTTGCCACATTCCAGCATTCCTTTCTACATGCTCTTACCACTCGCTTT
This sequence comes from Anabrus simplex, assembly GCF_040414725.1. Taxonomy (NCBI): domain Eukaryota; kingdom Metazoa; phylum Arthropoda; class Insecta; order Orthoptera; family Tettigoniidae; genus Anabrus; species Anabrus simplex. The sequence goes on along the minus strand of NC_090275.1, from coordinate 67,341,333 downwards.
CGGCTCACTTGTTCCCTCCTTCATTCTGACCGCTGTGATCTGTTGTAGACTACCTGGCCAGGCGGTGTCGTCCCATTTGCGATCACTCTTATACAAACAATCGGGTTCTTATCAGTGACAGTGACATGTTTGGCAACTCCCAGCAAGACGAGCTGCCCTGAAGTTTTACCTCCATGGCAACCGCAGTCGCCCCACCCTCGTTTCCATGGCAACCACATAGCCACTCCCTTTATCCCGCCTCGGCAGGCAGTAAACGGACCTCCCTCTAAGAAATGTCAGACACCAACTCTTATTATTAGCAGTATAGTCATCGTTTCTCCAAAAGTCCGTTAACATTTGACGAGGCAATACTTCACGGAATATTGGAGGTAGAGAGGTAATATAAATACGATACACAAGCAATAATTAGCATAACTATCGAGGTTTAGCGAAGCCGATGTTGTTTATAACACGTGCTCAACATGTCGGCCGTCATTCATCAACAATACCTGTAGTCGAGGGACAATGTTATGAACAGCACTGTACAACATATCCGTGAGAAATTGGTGTCGATATTGTCTTTTTGCGTCCCTAATGTGATCCGACGATCGCGGTAGACGTGCGCTCATGCCGCTTTTCACACACCTGTAGGGTCGCGGGTGCGAACTGCGAAGCACATGTGGATTTAGCCCTGTTTTACGACCGGATGCCCCTCCTGACGCCCACCCTATATGGAGGGATGTAATTACTATTGCGTGTTTCTGTGATGGTTAGTCGTGTAGTGTGTTGTATGAATATGAAGAGGAGAGTGTTGGGACTGACGCAAACACCCAGTCCCAGAGCCAGAATAATTAATCAGAAGTGACTAAAATCCACGACGAACCCGGAACCCTCTGACCAAAGGCCAGTGCGCAGACCATTAAGCTAACGAGTCGGGCAAATAATAATAATAATACTAATAATAATAATAATAATAATACAATAATTATAATAACCTTATTGATATTACGTCCCATTAACTACTTATGCTGTTTTCATAAACGCCGGAATTTTGCCCCGCAGAAGTTCTTTTTTTACGTGCCGTACAATAAATCTACCGACACGAGGCTGGTATATTTGAGCACAGGATCGAACCTGTCCACTTGGAGGTTCAGAAGGCCAACTGTACCACTCAACCCGAATATCTCAAGTTGAGAGTCCCTCTTTTAGTCACCTTTTACTACAGACAGAGTAGGCCGTCACCCTGACCGACAGTGATGGTGGTTATTGTTTTAAGAGGAAGTACAACTAGGCTACCATACTGACAGATATGTCTTCCGGTGTATGCTAGATCAATTTTGTTATTTTCATTGATCTGTCTCAGTCTTATCGTTGGCTTTGACAGTATAAAGTGACTGAGGTATGAGCTATGTTAGTAATGTCATTCCTTATGCAGCCAGTCCCTGCCATGAATGGTGTGAAAATGTTGCTCATAGGGTCGTTTTGTGCATGCATTTCAGTGGGCTTGGCAAACATATGCAATGGCAACTCCTGGCTCGGTGAGGAAAGCAGTGGGAAACTACCTCGTTCCTCATTTCCCTAATACGCCTCCCCAGTGATGCCTAGGCTATCTATGACTGCTGTTGGTGGAGCTGTTGACGATCCAAGCAGTCTTCGGGCTGAGGACTGAACAAGATATATAAACAAAACCAAATCCACCCCATGGCGCAACAGCCCCGAAGGGCCGTGGCCTACCAAGCGACCGCTGCTCATCCCGAAGGCCAGCAGATTGTGAGCTGTCGTATGGTCAGCACGATGAATCCTCTCGGCCGTTATTCTTGGCTTTCTAGACCGGGGCCGCCATCTCACCGTCAGATAGCTCCTCAATTGCAATCGCAATCACGTAACCTGAGTGGACATCGAACCAGCCATCAGATCCAGGTGAAAATCCCTGACCTGGCCGGGTATCGAACGCGGAGCCTTCGGGTAAGTGGCAGGCACGCTTCCCCTACATGGCGGAGCTGGCGAGGTACATACCCACAAGAAATCAAAATTTCTAGCATGGTGGCACAGGTCATTAATCTCCATAAGACCAAAGTGTGCGGTGCAACTAGATGATTAATCCAACGTAAACTGAGATCATTTGTGTGGAATCTCCATTTTATTTCTGGAAATCACTGCTCCCTGAATCGGAGGAGATGTGGTTTGTGCGGATGCCTGACGAGAAATAAAATGAAGATTGATTCGTCGGACCGGACAATTTAGCAAGTGAGGAATTCGTGACAGCAAAAGAACCAGATGCTGTGAATGGAAATACTATACCAGGAAGTGCTGTAAAAACTAACCTGTTCCATAAAATACGCTAAATATATGCTGGAATTTTTAACCCAGATCGCTGAAGTCAAAAAAGACTAGTCCCTCTGTATTTCTGCTTAAACTTGAATAAGGATTGGAACCTCCAGGTTCAATTTTTCCCTCGGAATCAGCGTGGGATCCCACCCCTAGTGCCTTAAGGGCAGTGTCCAGGAGCGTGAGACACTGGGTCGGAGGATACAACTGGGGAGAATGACCAGTACCTCGCCCAGGCGGCCTCACTTGCTATGCTGAACAGGGGCCTTGCGGGGGGATGGGGAGATTGGAAGGGATAGACAAGGAAGAGGGAAGGAATCGGCCGTGGCCTTAAGTTAGGTACCATTCCGACATTTGCCTGGAGAAGAATTGGGAAACCACGGAAAACCTCTTCCAGGATGGCTGAGGTGGGAATCGAACCCACCTCTACTCAGTTGACCTCCCGAGGCTGAGTGGACCACGTTCCAGCCCTCGTACCACTTTTCAAATTTAGTGGCAGAGCCGGGAATCGAACCCGGGCCTCCAGGGGGTGGCAGCTAATCACACTAACCACTACACCACAGAGGCGGACGGGTATTGTTTATTAATGAAAATGAAAACCTACAACTTGTTTTCCAGTCATTGACCGGGTCAGGGATGTAATGAAATGTGAAATGTCGTATGGCTTTTAGTGCTGGAATATCCCAGAAAGGGTTCGGCTCGCCAGGTGCAGGTCTTTCTGTTTGACACCTGTAGGCGACCTGCGCGTCGTGATGAGGATGAAATGATGATGAAGACAACACATACACCCAGCCCCCGTGCCATTGGAATTAACCAATTAATGTTAAAATCCCCGACCCGACCGGGAATCGAACCCGGGACTCTCTGAACCGAAGGCAAGTACGCTGACCGTTCATCCGACGAGTCGGACAGGGATGTAATGAATGAAGCAGATACAGGCTGTTAATACGATGGGGTCGCCACTCCCAAAATGATTTATTAATGACTGATAGATGCTCTGAAATGAGAATGGAGAGTGTTGCTGGAATGAAAGATGACGGGGAAAACCGGAGTACCCGGAGAAAAACCTGCCCCGCCTTCGCTTTGTCCAGCACAAATCTCACATGGAGTGGCCAGGATTTGAACCACGGTGTCCAGCCTTGAGAGGCCGACGCGCTGCCGTCTGAGCCACGGAGGCTCCATTGTGTATTAATAAATAATAATACAATTATTTGCTTAACGTCCCACTAACTACTTTTACGGTTTTGGAGACGCCGAGAAGCCAGAATGTAGTCCCGGAGGAGTTCTTTTACGTTCCAGTAAGTCTACTGACACGAGGCTGACGTATTTGAACACCTTCAAGTACCACCGGACTGAGCCAGTATCGAACCTGCCATTTGGGGGTCAGAAGGCCAGCACCTCAAATACCTGAGCCTCTGAGCCCGGCGGTATCGCTTATTGTGATGTTATCTTATTTTTGATACTTGCAATATACAAAAGTTTATATCCTATAACACGATTAGAAAACACAAAGAAAGCGCAAATAAAGAAGGTCCGGAAAAGATCATAAAACAAATTTTACATTTAAATGATTTGGGAATTGATGAACAGAGAAAGAATGGCCTGAACTGAATGTTAGAAACAGTATGGTAAGAAATGGAACTTTAAAGAAAGAACTGGACCCCTCGGACATGCTGAAGAGGTCCATCAGATATCCTTGTAACGTGATCCACCAAAGTGAGGGTCACCAGAGTACTATACCACGTCTGACATCTGAAATGAATATTATATTATCAAAACTTGCAGTTGGCTGTCAGTGTCCTACTGTTATCAGAGTGGAGTACGCTGTGTGTGTACTGCCTTGGAGTACTGTATTTGTACCGACATGGAGTGTGTGATTGGACCTTGACGGTAGTAGTGCTTTGTCCCGCCGGAATCAGAGTATCGTTGCGTACTGCCTTGGAATACCGTGTGTGTGTGTGTATTACCGTGGGCTGTATGCTGCCTTGGTGTCGGTGTATGCGAAACAGCTGGCGTGAGTAGAATTGGAGCAATATTGTTGTGAGAAGTATCGTAATGCTGGCCTTTGGTCCTATGGGTCCCGGGAATTTTAACCCTCATTGGCATATTCAAAGGTCACCACAAATTGATTCAATGTAGACCCAACAGTTAGATTTGAAACGGGAAGAAATCAGCCAAAAGAAGTACCTAAATGTTGAAAAGAATGAAATGAAATGTCGTATGGCTTTTAGTGCCGGGATATCCCAGGACGGGTTCGGCTCGCCAGGTGCGGGTCTTTCTATTTGACTCCCGTAGGCGACTTGCGCGTCGATGAGGATCAAATTATGATGAAGACAACACATACACCTAGCCCCCGTGCCGTAGGAATTAACGAAGTAAGGTTAAAATCCCCGAACCGGCCGGGAATCGAACCCGGGACCCTCTGAACCGAAGGTCAGTATGCTAACCGTTCAGCCAACGAGTCGGACGTTGAAGTAATAGGATTTCGTGATGTTATTCCGAAATTCTTTTAATCGCTTCGGAAGAAATTTGGATTACCACATTTTAGTCAATCACCTACATAAATTAAAATTTGTATATTGAAAAAAAATGTGAGAGTATACTGAGTCCAACGGGACTATCTCCAATGGGAGACATTTTTCAAATAAATGAATAAATAAATAAATAAATAAATAAATAAATAAATAAATACCATGTTCAACACTAGAATTCATCATAGCCAGGGCCCCATTCTCACAGACCCGAAGGTCGCGCCAGGTTTCTCCGCAGGTCACACGTCATTAAATGGTAAGTATTCTAACGTCAAAACAGGCGGTTGTGACCTCGAAACACACCAACCCAAGTAAGGTTTTTAAACCATAGACGTACCGTATTCTACGACAAAAAGAAATGAGTCGGAAATCAGCCTCAAGAAAGAACATTTAAATAATTAATTAAGATTATTTCCAAAGCAACACCTTCTCTTAGCCTTCTTTTTTTCTCCATTCGAGTGGGTGTTGCTGTGTGTGTTTTTTATTTCCCAGCCTGGTTGAGCTCGGTTGGTTGGTACTTGTTGGTAGTTAGGTGTTCGGAGCACGTCCGCATGGCCGGCTGTCAACATATTGCCTGCCTGCACTCGCTCACGGCTGAGGGAGGGCGCGTTGGATGGCGAGCGAGCGGGACGAACGGGGAGAGGAAAGAGAGACAGAAAGAGAGAGGGGATCATAACAACACACAAACTGAGCTGCACAGCAGCGGGCAAGGAATAATACATACATGAGTTACAACACCACCACTACATATAAGAGCTAGTTAAAGAGAAAATCCACTCATGTGTTTAATAAATTCATTGCTACTGGCGATATTATATTTTCATGGGAAATTTCAGTCTGGTTCTGTAGCTACTGGTGCTAATTGGCTAATTAGATTGCGATCGATATGAATTTGGAATAATTTACATATTGCTCACTTCCAACACGATGCGTAACATAAACACAATCCTGAAATAATACCCAAAACGATAACTTACTATATTGACGGTTGACATAGTGTAGGCAGCATGGTTGTTGTTTTAAGAGGCTAAACAAAGTTTGGTGTAATGTATAGCGTCAGTGGCGAATCTGAAAGGGCAAATGTCACAAATCACACCGCAAATATGTCTGGCGTGATGAAATGTTGTGTGTTAGAAAAGATTATTGCATTTCAGATTCACTGGGGGAGGTGCGATTTTGATGTACGAGTGGCTTTATCTCTGGATTGTCACAAAGGCAACCATCGTTCGAATTCCGACTAATATATTTTTAAAATGAGGACGAATGTAAGGTTCTACGAATAACATTTTCCTGAACAACAACAACAACAACAACAACAACAACAAAAAGAGAGAAAATACATTTCTTCCATACAAGCGCGTAATGCTAAATTGAAACATTACAAAACAGTGAGGAAAGCAACGGGAAACTACCTCACTCCTCATTTCCCTAGTACGCCTCTTCAGTGACGCCTAGGCTATTTGTGACAGTTGTTGGTGGAGCTGCAGGATCAAACCAGCCTTCGGGCTGAATACCCAACATATATACAAAACAGTTGTTCTCCGGAGCTGTTCAGCTGAAGATGCATCCCTTAGGCCTTCACCAATAGCAGATGGTCTTGAGAATAATTGGATGCCTGGCGAGCTATTCAGTTGAAGATGCATCCCTGTGTTTCGGATTCAGTGTCAAACTGGAGGTCCCGTGACAGTTCCAGCAGTCACGTAATACTGAAACTTTCTTTTCACACAAATATTGGGCACTTTTTGCTGGGTTTCCAGAAGCTTTTTGGCCTCCTAGAGGTTGTCTAGTGGCTGGTACAGAAGCTTGTGCGGAACTGAACAGCTCGCCAGGCATCCGATCATTTCCAAGGCTATCTGGTATGGGTAAACGCCTAAGCGGATTGCTAAGGATGTATCTTCATTGAAAAGCTTGTAAGGCGTCCAATCATTCCCAACGTCATCTGGTATGGGTAAACGCCTAAGCGGATTGCTAAGGATGCATCTTCATCGAAAGGCTTGTAAGGCGTCCAATTATTCCCAGGTCCATCTGATATGGGTAAAGGACCAAGCGGATTGCTAGGGATGCATCTTCAACTGAATAGCTCGCCAGGCATCCAATTATTCTCAAGACTATCTGGTATTGGTAAAGGCCTAAGGGATGATGCATCTTCAGCTGAACAGCTCCGGTAGAACAACTGTTTTGTAATGTTTCCATTTACCACTACGCGCTTGTATGGAAGCAATTTATTTTCTCTTTCTTCTGTTTTCGTTCAGGAAATGTTATTCGTACAACCTTACATTCGTCCTCATTAACAGGTTGATTGCCACACATTTAATCAAGATACAGTATTTATCTCTTATCAGGTAATGATCGCAGTTTCTGGTCTGTTCCACAAGCACTGATAAGAGTGATTATGAGAACAGACGGGTCTGTCACACATGTCAGCAAGTGTTTCCGGGTAACCTATTTCTCAACCAGGAACTGCTAAAATAACCTTACGCTGTTAAGGCAATTTATGGCTACCTGTTTCCAAGTGCATTGCATACGTAGTCCTGATGGCCCAGGACGAAGTGTATACCGGTACCTTTTTAACTGGGAAGAATGAAGGTCATTTCCTGAAAGAAGTAAAGATTGATAATCGTACCCTCCTTTTTCAGCGTCTTCCAAAGATTTCTCCATTTCATTATAGAAGATTTATTTGTATGTAGTTGGTGGGTTCGATTCCGGCTCATTCCGTTGGTATTTGGAGTTCAAATACGTCAAACTCATGTCAGTAGATTTGTTGTTATTGTTGTTGCTGCTGCTTGTTTGAGTCATTAGCCGTAGACTGGTTTTATGCTGCTGTCCATCCCACCCTATCCTGTGGTAATATTTTCATTTCTACGTAACTAATCTATTTTTAATAATCTGCTTGCCACCTGCACTTGCCTCAAAAAAGAACTGAACAAGTCCTAGGTGTCTTAAGATGTATCCAATTATTCTATCTCTTCTGGTCAAATTTCGCCAAATTGTTCTTCTCCCACTATTTCCATTTAGTACGTGACTGGGGATTCGAAACCAACTATCTCCAAAATACCGAGCTAGCACCCATAACTTGTCATGCTGTAACGTACTGAGCTAAACTCTTCTGTAAAGGAGATGACTTTGCCCTTACAGAATGGTAGAAAACACTGCGTTTTTCGATGTAATGGTCCACTGAATAATCATAGAACTCATCAATTTTCAGAAATAAATATGTATAAGCAATAAAATGCTCCACAAAACATTCACTAGCTTCAGTGGGTTCTAAAAATGATAATTCTGTTTTCCTCAATTTTCATGTTTATATTTATATTTCTCAGATGAGACACAAGTACACTTTGCCCACTTTGTCCTGTTGAAAATGTTAGACTTTCCGGGCCTCAAACCTGATTCTCCCCGCTGGGCAGTTCAGGATAGCTAATCAATTGCGCCAGCGATGGTGGTCACAATGGCTGCGTTGAAAAGCCAGATTACAAATCGTTTTCATTGATGTAATGCCGACTGGTAATGAAAGAGCATACTGCATGCAGCATTTAATCTACCATTGCAAACGTTCACTACTAAAGTGGCTTGATTACTAACGACAGGCCTTTATAGATCAGTGAAACTCTAAATAATTTAAAACTACAGAGAAATTGTGCCGGTGTACCTTTTAAACTGTGATGCATCGACTGCATCGTAAACTGGTCCCTGCCGAAATATAAACATATGAGATGACTTCATACCAAATTCCTTAGCTTTTTCATTCAGCTTAAGCAACATTTTGGATAAAGTTGTTGGACTACCTGCAACTATAGCTTGATCATCGGCAAATTTGATATTCTGCATCAGTCTCCCTTCTATTTTCACTCGAAACTTGGTTTTTGTTATAGATTAATTGATGATTTTCTCTGCAAAGACATTCAACTGGAATGGTGAGATCAGACAGCCTTGTCTCACGCCTTTCACTATCTGTACAGCGGCTGTTAGTTCGTTGCCAAACCTGATAAATAAATAAACACTAAGACAAAATATAGTTGAGGTTATGTGAACAAATTGGATCCACGAAATGTCATTGTAATATTTGTCCCAAATGGAAGATGATAATTGCTTTTATTCAAATAAAGTGTAAAATCTGCGGTAAATTAAGACATACCGTCGTTACTGGAGAAATATCTATAATGTATTTCTACATACTTACGGACTGTAGACAGGACTCCCTGATGTTGCATTCCACTGCTCGTGCCGTCTTTTATTTCTTTCTTGACGTCCAGGGCTAGCACCGACGAATGGGAGTGCTATGTCTGTGAATTATCATTATCTTTGGCCATATGACTAGCGCGGGCAGTTGAAACAGCAAAATAGCATGATCCCTGGACCAATAAATAAATAAATAAATAAATAAATAAATAAATAAATAAATAAATAAATAAATAAATAAATAAATAAATAAATAACCCTGACAGTCATGAGACATTTTTTACCATTTTTACTCATCTATTTGATCATAGTAACCTAATAAATTATGTGATCCATTTACTTTGGCTGAAAAAAATTGCTCAGGATTGAAAGGGTTATACATATCACTTAATAAATTAGTTAGGGCACAATACGAATGAGCAACGTGAAGAAAACAACACCTAATTAATTCAAACAACTTCAGTGACCAAAAACATCACACACGAAATTGTTAGACAAACGAAACACATACGGAAACGCTGCGACGTAGTAGAAAAAATAGTTGTTAGGTATGCATATTATTCTCTACAAGTAAAATATTTCGTAGTATTTCTTAATTTGCCGCAGATTTTACACTTTATTTGAGTTATTTGAGTAAAAGCAATTAATCTCCTCCATTTGAGACAAATATCACAGTGACCTTTCGTGGATCCAATTCGTTCACGTAACCTATAGTTGATAACATTTGCAGTAAAACAACATCTTTTATATTTAAATATGTACAAGAAATATGAAAGTTATACTTATGCTGAAATCACATATTACATATATCAAAGCATGAATATTTGGAACAAAAAAATCCTGCAACTTTAACAAGTAAGACGTAGTCTACGTATTACACATCAGTTTGAAACCATGACTTCATATTACTGTACTGTCAGTCAGAGCTATTCTCCTGTCAGAGAATACGTCGAAAATGACCTCTCACTGTCAACATTACTGATTGGGATCATTAAACACTCCAGTGACAAAACGACCATATTCTGATTTCAGGGACAGAAGAATGATAATCAGATCATTATCTTGACCTACTGTACATGAACTACCAACTACATCCCTAAACACTGTGTATGGTTCCGGATATTCTGATGTTGGGAGTTCTCGTAGGATGGGAATTTGCTTTCTTAGATGAGAGACTTCATCATTTGACAATTCATTTATTGATCTTACTTTTACTTCCGAATTCTTAAATTATGTGTTTTATTTCTCATATCACAGACCCATAATACACAGAGTTATTACCCACATTCCAAGTGTACCACGTTCTACTGAATAACATTTATCATCCACATAATATTTGTCTTTCTTTTCTAATAAGTAGAGCCCGGATTTCCATGCACTATCAAATCTCAAAATATGAATGCATTCATGTACTATCATATAACAAAACATGCACAATAAATAGGAAAATATGCACTATCAAAACTCAGTTCCTTTTGAAACATTGTACAACAACTACCGTAATTTCTCCAAATTGTCTTGATCTAAGCTCACCCGTTTATCTGTCAACATATTCTTCAACACAGAAAATGATCTTTCTACGTCACAAGAAGTGACAGGTGCATACTTAAATGAAGACATTTGGGACAAAGTGAGGTCACGTCTTTTGCATGTTCACCACAATACGTCTTATATAGTTGGACGAATTCGAAGTCAGGATTTGAACGGATGACTTTGTTCAGCTTATCTCTAGCTGCCGCAGCTACTTCTCTGTGCGATGACTACAGATAGTTTCGAATGTCCTCAATAACTGGTAACGATTGCCTGTTGGGGTAACAAAGACGTATCACGAGTGAGTGTTCCGGGTAGAAAATTCCAGCATAACAACGGAAGAGGGTTCAGTGCAAAACCTAGGTTTCTAAGGAGGTATCTCAGTAACACGGTGTCACAGACATAGATGAACAAATGAGCCTTCAGTGAGTAATACACAATTTAAGGTTCAATTTATAGCAATGTATAACTGGGACACCTAATTCCTAAGAATTACAGAGATCGACCTAGGGACTTCCGGGTTACGTCAATGTTTACTCAAGCAACAGATTAGAAAGTGTTTGCTTAATTGGATTATAGGACCTTTACCGTATGTACTAACTTTGGTTGTAACATAGGATGCCAGGAATTCATTCTCGCCGTATCTCAGTAATACCATTCAGAAAAGGCACGATCATGCAAGTTAACATTATTTATGCGCCAAAGTCAGAAGAAAAGTCATATTATGCAATATTAAACGTCCAAATATTCGTTGTTGAATCCCAAATCTTCAACATACGCATTATGCATGAATTTTCTCCTAAAAGGCCAAAACATGCAAACATTCAGGGAAAAAGAACGGTTATTTGGAATCGTTAAGCCATAAAACGAATATTTGCAAAGTTTGAGAAGTGTAACCAGCTTATTTAAAAACATGCATTTGCATGGAAGAGACCCTCAAAACCCCGCGGCCATCTACCGCCAATATATTTCTTATTGTAGTTGATATAAATCTAGTAAATACTGTTGTACATGCGAAGCTGAGCAGCGAAGAAGCGTGACTGCTCACGGAGTTACATGCCCTTAGGCTGAACGGCTGGCTACTGTGTACTACCATCTGCTCTCCCTGCGGTCTCCACTGCTCGCCGCAAGACACACACATACAGCTGTGACGTCACTCTGCCTGCCTGTTGATTTAAAGCTTGACACAATCCCTCACTAAATAACAACCCCCGCCTCGACCCATTACAACACGGGCCATTAAATGGCAGCCAGTAAACTAGAATAATTAAATCCTCCTGTGATGTAGCGGTGTCCTTGAAGTGCGCCGCTAGAGGCCAGAGTGCGCAAGGTAAAACTTCGTACGACTATTCTGTATCACCCAACGCTCAGATTTCTATAACATATATCTATTAGCATGACCATGATGGCCACCAATGGTAGTATTTTTTTTTTTTTTGTTAGCGGCTTTACGTCGCACCGACACAGATAGGTCTTATGGCGACGATGGGATAGGAAAGGCCTAGGAGTTGGAAGGAAGCCCCAACATTTGCCTGGTGTGAAAATGGGAAACCACGGAAAACTATCTTCAGGGTTGCGGATAGTGGGATTCGAACCTACTATCTCCCGGATGCAAGCTCACAGCCGCGCGCCTCTACGCGCACGGCCAACTCGCCCGGTAATGGTAGTATTGACTTAATTACTACAGTTAATTATGTCCAAGTTCCGCCTTGTCAATACAATTAAAAACGTATTATATATCTACAGTAAACCATCAAATACAAATATGCACACAAGTACATGCTTCCAGAATTTTTAAATTATCTTCTTGAGCTTATGAATAAAATCACTTATATTTGAAGACCTTATCTAAAATATTTTGTGTCCTAACAGAAGGCGGATAAATTGACAATACAACAACATTAAAAGTTCAAACTTAAAAATCTTTCATATTATGTCCAAATTCTATAAACCATCTGTATGTAATATATTAAAAATTCAGACCCAAGAAGGGCGGTAGGACTATAAAAGACCATAAATAATGCCACAACAAAATACATTGGATCAACAGTCAAGCAGTTCTATTTTAATACACTGGTCTTCCTCCCTAGCTGTATCCCCCGATCCAATATCTCACTCTCCAGGACACTGCCCCTGAGGCGGTAGAGGTGGGATCCTTCGCTGAGTCCGAGGGAAAAACCAACCCTGGATGGTGAATTAAGAAAGAAAGAAAATTCACCACAGTATGAAATAATATTAATTTACGCAACCGTAATTTTGAAACGAGTAGGATGTAGTAGCCTACTGTAGTTACGTAGAAATAAAAAAAAATAGCACAGGATAGGGTGGCATAGCTGCATCAAACATGTCTATGGTCCTAAACAACAACATTTATCATCATTTTCAGTAGTACAGATCCCTTTTGCGGCGCTCACAAGTAACCGATCGTGACAAATGAGCATTTACAAGAAAGAGAATAGACATTAGCAGTAGCGAATTGCACTCTCATTTCATAAATATCGATAATTTCTTTAAAAATGAGTTTTAAAAATTGTACGAAGTGTGCGATTTGCAAATACTGTTGCTGTAGGAAAGTACGCGCCATCATTCCTGTATATTTCACATTTTGGCCGCTGGGACGCCTGTTTTATGTCATTTTAACATGCTGTAATTATCAGTTGAGAAAATAATGATAGTAAAACCAAAAATTACTTCCAGAATATTCGTCACTATATTAATGCACTTGCATTTGCTTCCATTCAAGTGGATACCAAAATTGTTAAAAAATCAAATATTACATTAAGTGGTAAGTAAGACTGTCTAATATTGTACTGATTTGTGTATTCCTTAGTTCACCAGTAGTTCACCAGAAGGCTACTCCACCACATACTTTATGAACACGCGAGATTTCTCGCACGGGTCCCCTAATTATTATTATTATTATTATTATTATTATTATTATTATTATTATTATTATTATTATTATTATTATTATTATTATTATTATTATTATTAATCTGTTTTCCCTCCAGGATCGGTTTTTCCCTCGGACTCAGCGAGGGATCCCACCTCTACCGCCTCAAGGACAGTGTCCTGGAGCTTCAGACTCTGGGTTGGTGGATACAACTGAGGAGGATGACCAGTACCTCGCCCAGGTGGCCTCACCTGCTATGCTGAACAGGGGCCTTGTGGAGGGATGGGAAGATTGGAAGGGATAGACAAGGAAGAGGGAAGGAAGCGGCCGTGGCCTTAAGTTAGGTACCATCCCGGCATTTGCCTGGAGGAGAAGTGGGGAAACAACGGAAAACCACTTCCAGGATGGCTGAGGTTGGAATCGAACCCACCTCTACTTAGTTGACCTCCCAAGGCTGAGTGGACCCCGTTCCAGCCCTCGTACCACTTTTCAAATTTCGTGGCAGAGCCGGGAATCGAACCCGGACCTCCGGGGGTGGCAGCTAATCACGCTAACCACTACACCACAGAGGTGGACATTATTATTATTATTATTATTATTATTATTATTATTATTATTATTATTATTATTATTATTATTATATCAAATAGAATCAGTAAGGTATAAAGTAATGCCCAGTCTTGAGGCAAGCGTAAATTACAAATAGTGACCAACCTGGTTGAAGTCATATTACGAAGGAGATGAAATCAAAACCCAGTAAAAATGAAATGTCGCATGACTTTTAGTACCGGGATATCCCACGACGGGTTCGACTCGCCAGATGCAGGTCTTTCTATTTGATACCCGTAGACGACTTGTGCGTCGTGATGAGGATGAACTGGTGATGAGGACAACACATACACCCAGCCCCCGTGCCGTAGGAATGAAGCAATTAAGGTTAAAATCCCCGACTCGGCAGGGAATCGAACCCGGGACACTCTGAACCGAAGGCCAGTACCCTGACCGTTCAGCCAACGAGTAGGACATCAAAACCCAGGGATTTGCCTATGATATTTTATTCCAACTTAGCCTGAAGAAGATCTGAGAAAAAAAAACTGTTGAATGGTATGAACTCAGTCTTATAGCACAAAATGAAAACAGGTAAGTTAAAGTGTAGGTAGGTGTTCGGCGACGATGGGATAGGAAAGGGCTAGGACTGGGAGGACTAGCCGTGGCCTTAATTAAGGTACAGCCCCAGAATTTGCCTGGTGTAAAATGGGAAACCACGGAAAACTATCTTAAGGAGTTCTTTCGAATACTGAATGCAAACTAACAGCTACATGGCCTGAACGGCGGCAGACAACTCTGCTATCGCGTCCTGTCCGTACGATCTGTTGTTAAAATTAACGTAGGATGAGAAAATACCTCAGAGCAGTGAATTCATACTGAACCTAAAGCGTGTTGTCTAAGCTGCTATCGGAGACATCGTGATCAAGGCGTGCTGACCTTGCTCTACTCGGTCACATTCCAATATCCTGTGGCTTACTGAATATGAACCATCATAGCTCAGCGACAAGTTACTTCAGAAGCACCTATATAACAGAAGCTATCATATTTAAAGTTCTGTCTGAGTTCAGATTTTAGCCTCTCCGAAAAAGATTGCATTTTATTGTATATCCATACCTCCATAATACCTCGAAAAATTCCTTCAACTCATTCTGGGAGTGTGATGATAAAAAATAATTTGGACTTTCAGGACTTACAGGTCATGGCATTAGAAGAATTTCTTACTGGGTAAAACGCTTAAGCTTGCGTAGGCTACTTATGCCGTTTTGCTTCCGAGCCTCAATTTCAAAAACTCTCGCGGAGGTTTGGTAAATTTCGATTTTTCTGGGGAGTGTGTTCTGGCAAGTATTTTATTAAGCTCCTATGGTACCTGGAAGTACTTCATTAATATGTAAATTTAATGTCTATTTTATTCTTATATAGCATATCTAACGTTATTCAACGCCACACTTTTACTTATATTTATTAATTTAACAAACTGTCGTACCTCATGGTGCTACAGTCGCCATTAACCTTGCACTACCGAGCGACCGCTGCACAGACCGAAGGCCTGCAAATTACGAGGCGACGCGTGGTCAGCGCGACGAATCTTCTCGGCCGTGATTCTTGGCTTTCTAAATCGGGATCTCTATTTCACTATCAGATAGATACTCAATCGTTCTTACCTAGGATGTGTGGACCTTGAGCCAGCCCTGAGATTCGGGAAAAAATCCCTGACCAATCCGGGAATCGAACCAAGGGCCTCTGGGTAAGAGACAACTCGCTACCCCTAAACTTCAGATCGTAATATTTTTTATTTAATTAAATGTGCTTTTTAAAATAGAATTCTGGGCTCTAATGGGTTTATTGAACAGCCGAAGCTCCTGTTATTTCGAATTTTAGGGAACAGGTACACTTTCATGAGCCAAAAATTGGATATTTGAACTTTTTTCTTTTAAGAATATACTTTCCGCCTTAATCTGTTGAGAATTTTTTTAAATATCTCAACTTCTTCATTAGATGTATTTCTAAATGTACATGTATTTCATTATATCCCACTCTGTCAAATGTTTTTTGCCCATTTTACCGAACCTTCATTTTTGCAAATGGTTTTCACAATATTTGAAAAACTAGTCAAGACATTTGCATGGAATGTTGCCCAATAGTGGATTTATTTTAGATGAAAATCTACAGCCTGTTTCCAGTCGTTTTACCGGGTCAGGAATAGAATGAATGAAGTATTTATCAGGAAGCGGGACTAAAGGGTAGACAGTCTATATTTGCATACGGAATTTCTGCGGCTAAGTGGGATTTATACTTTGAATGCCACAAGTTATTGGTTCTTTTATGAAAATTATTTTTATCAACAGCATATAACAGAATCGCTTCCTTCAGAAGACTTTTTTTCTTCCTGCTTATTTTCTTTCAAGGTTCAAGAAAAGAAGAAATATATAATATATTATCTATCTAAATAAAAGGAAACCTCCGTGGCTCAGGCGGCAGCACGCCGGCCCCTCATCGCTGGGTTCCGTGGTTCAAATCCCGGTCACTCCAAGTGAGATTTGTGCTGGACAAAGCGGAGGCGGGACAGGTTTTCCTCCGGGTACTGCGGTTTTCCCTGTCATCTTTCATTCCAGCAACATTCCCAATATCATTTTATTTCATCTTTCATTCATTACTCATTGCCCCAGAGGAGTGCGACAGGCTTCGGCAGCCGGCGCAATTCATATCCTCACCGCTAGATGGGCTTCATTCATTTCATTCCTGACCCAGTCGAATGACTAGAAACAGGCTGAGGATTTTCATTTCATAATATTAAGTAGAGATACTCCAACATGCACAATACTTACGCTAGGAGTTTAGCATAAACGTTAGGGGTACGGCCCACCAGAAGCAATTTATGTTGCAATCACTACATTACCGAAGAGCGAGTCGGACGACTCCTCCTAAGAACCAAATTAGTTTGCAGTCTAAGCTAATACTGGAAGCCTCCGTGGCTCAGGCGGCAGCGCGTCAGCCTCTCATCGCTGGGTTCCGTGGTTCAAATCCCGGTCATTCCATGTGAGATTTGTGCTGGACAAAGCGGAGGCGGGGCAGGTTTTTCTCCGGGTACTCCGGTTTTTTCTGTCATATTTCATTCCAGCAACACTCTCCACTATCATTCATTTCATCTGTCAGTCATTAATCATTGCCCCAAAGGAGTGCGACAGGCCTCGACAGCCGGCAAAATTCCTATCCTCGCTGCAAGATGGGGGCTTCATTCATCCATCCCTGACCGAGTCACTGACTGGAAAACAGGTTGTAGGTTTTCTTTCTAAGCTATTACTGCCTAAAATTCCGGGGTCTGGTCAGGGTGACGACCTGTACCGGTACAGCATGTGTTCAAACTGTGCACCCTCACGTCTCACCCATTGTCCATAACGGTTCTATAGAGCGAGCTCGATAGCTGCAGTCGCTTAAGTGCGGCCAGTATCCAGTATTCGGGATATAGTACGTTCGATCCCCACTGTCGGCAGCCCTGAAAGTGGTTTTCCTTGGTTTCCTATTTTCACACCAGGCAAATGCTGGGGCTGTACCTTAATTAAGACCACGGCCGCTTCCTTCCTACTCCTAGCCCTTTCCCGTCCCATCGTCGCCATAAGACCTATCTGTGTCGGTGCGACGTAAAGCAACTAGCAAAAAAATTAGAGGTTTATAGATAGTCGAGCAGGCCACTGTCCTATGTCTGTATCCCCGTTTCAGAGGAGGTGGAGATACCTGGTCTGAAGAAGGATGCCCTTTTTCCTTTGATTCAGTTTTTTCAGCAGTCATCCATGCAGACGCTATAGAAGCCTTGAGCTCAAGGAATGACATGCTTTATTTAATATTATTTTGCTTGCAATGTCTCCCGTGAAGAAGCCGTGCATTGACAGAACACATATCCAAGACATAAAACACAACTATCGGTGTCTTGCGACACAAGGAATTCATTGACTTTGGCTACATGTACATCAGTTAGAATACAACACTCAAAAAGTACTCATTGATTCCAATTGGAATCATACACTCTTTGATAAATATAACATTCCCGTTATGATGAAAAAATGAAATGGCGTATGGTTTTTAGTGCTGGGAGTGTCAGAGGACAAGTTCGGCTCACCAGATGCAGGTCTTTTGATTTGACACCCGTAGGCGATCTATGCGTCGTGATGAGGATGAAATGATGATGAAGACGACACATACACCCAGCCCCCGTGCCAGCGAAATTAACCAATTATGGTTAAAATTCCCGACCCTGTCGGGAATCAAACCCGGGACCCGTGTGACCAAAGGCCAGCACGCTAACCATTTAGCCATGGAGCCGGACCACGTTATGATATAATGGTCGAATAAGATGCTGTTCATAGACGAAAGCTGCAAATCATATGTACTGTAAATGTTTTTTTCTAGCTTCACAGAGATAATGTATTAACTGCAGAAGAAGTGTAGAAAATCACAAATCAAGAGCTGGTAAATAACCTTGACAGAGCACAACATGCACTGCCATTACACACAAATGCTTGTGCAGGACATCCTGATAGCTTGACCAACCTCTACAGATAAAAACAAAGCTTCTAAGGATTGAAATATATCTGGCAAAGAGTTACTGAGTAAACTCACAGAAAATATGAAAGTGATTCCAATTGAAATCATCGTCCTGGAGAGGGTTAAAATCCTTACGCGGGCCGCATGTGGCCACCAGTTGGACAACACTGCCCGAGAAGTCCGCTATGTGATCATGTTCCGTCTTTATCAGAGTTGGACCGAACATAGGAGTTTTTAGACGCAGAGAGCACATAGGCGGTTAATCCTTCAGTGCTAACGAGAATTCCTCTGTAGTTGCCCAGAACTCGAACTGTGGTCGTCAGTGATGCTCCCGATTTACGTGCGTTTTCAGAAGAACGGGTTGAGTCGGCAGCAATTACAACATAAGATCTCCCCCCTTCCTTCTATTTGAGGCCTGTTGTTGGTGAAACTCAAATGAGCTGAGCTATCTTTGTGTGAAGTGCCCTTTGTTGCGGCTGGACCATTGTCTGTCTCTCTTTCTCTCAATTTAGTGTGTTTCGTATGCGTGGCACGGCGGCAGGTTCGTGCTACGGCTGACACGCGTACGTATCACTCTAGTTCCCGTCGCGGCCGCTACTGCACGCACTGGCGCTGCCGCCTTGCAGCTCTCCCCTGAAGCAGCAACACTTGCTGTGTTTATATTAGACCTCGAGATGGGAGATAACGTACCGACCAAAAACTTAACCAGGGATGAGCATTAGCGTCCAATAACACAGTGGCTTTGCCGGCTGAGAGTTTTGTAGCCCTTCCAAATCTGGTTGACCGATCGGTACGAGTATATGGCTAATATTGTTATTTTATTATTATGGCGTGTGCCCTCCGGAGAGGCTGATACAGTTCTTTCGAGATGACGCCATGTAGGCGACCTGCGCATCTGTGAGGATGGGGTCTTACCCACAGGGGCATAACGAATGTGATACGGACCCTGCTGACAAAATAAAAGATAGGTGCCCCTCAAATAAAATGGAAAACCTATTAATAACTAATTTAAATTTAATTACAGCAGGTAGAAATAACGTGATATCTTGTCAAATTATATAAACAAAGGGATTATTCATTAAATAATAATGTTTAATAGTTTTTATTTTACTGCCTCCTTGGTACAACGGCTAAGCTTGAACTGCCAACCTTCAACCACTTAAGCCCCATTCACAATGCAAACGTAACGTAACGTAAACTTAAAATTAACGTTAACTTAGAAGTTAGCGGCCATCTTATCTAATGGATCCATTCACAATGCGCCGACGTAAACTTAACTGCGAGTCCGTAAAATTAGGGATTGCAAACTCCAAGCTCTTGCGGTTAATTTTACGTTAACTTTAAGAACCAGCCAATCAGAGCAGAGGTAAACATTGTGTGTTGTGCACGATATAATGACTTCTTTCGACGAAACACTTGTAATTCTCTTTCAAAATAATCTTTGTGTATAGGCTATGTATGATAGAAGGAAAAAGAATTACAAATACGCTGTACCGAAAAATAATAGGTGGAAATTAATATCCTGTAGTAATGAAATCTGACAATAAATGGCGGGAGACAAGCTCGCAGCGCTGGCAAACGGACGAGAGACCATCCCTGTCATAAATAAAACAGTGTCCCTGTATATTTCTTACATTATGACGGACTACTAGTTTACGAAAACGATATCATCCAAACAAATAGATCCAAATATCTCATCGGGGTGTGATAGATAGGGTCATAGATGTCGGTAAAGGAGACCTTACATTTCTTTTTATTACAAAAGGGGAAGCAAATCGTAAGATAGGCAAACAGTTCAGGTTTCATCCGCATGTCCAAAACGAACTGATGAGGGGTCATTTCTTACAGTAGATTACCGAAATCGCCCTGAGGTAACCTTCTTTGATTCAAGGGATGAACCCATTTTCTGCACCGTTGTTTAGATCGCCTTTTCAGGTACCGTAGGCCTACACATTTCCCAGGAGCAAAGCAATAGATGTTTGAAGTAATATGGATTCCGCTACCACATTGTTTGATTCCATCGAGGTATTGAAATATAAAACTGCGAGATAGCCCAAAACCTGACTTCCGTACTAAATAACATGGCAGTGTTTTGATTGGCTGCTGTGTACTCTTTACGTTAATGTTACGTTCCTCCATTGTGAATACCACAAATTTTACGTTAATTTTACGGTTACGTTTGCATTTGAATGGGGCCTTAGATGTTCGTGCTTAACTTAACTGGATTCATTTTTCAGTAACCACAGAAAAGTATTTTGTAAGCGATACCGAAGTCTCGTTTATGATCATTTATACAACTTCAACACAGAAAAATATACGAACAAAATTAAATCAAAATCTGTTCAAATAAAATTTGAAAAATATCAAACAGCACAGCAAATAAACCTTGGCGTAAATAGACTCGTTCGAAACACTAACTGCTACTACACCAACTTATTATTGACATTATACATTGTTGTCGAATAAAGTGTGATAAAAATTAAGCATTATCCGATCTCAGATGCACTACACATCAAGACAGTATAATTTTCTAACTAAACTATTGTCTTTTGCCGTAAATATTCATTCATTTTTCTATAATTTGGTGCAGATCTTTCTTGAGGAGCATGTCGCGGTGGTGCGAGAGACGGCAATGGCAAGCATTGTTTACAGCGGTCCTGTGCGATACTCAACACAATTTTAATACAGTGCAACCTCGATGTATCGAATCACCTCGGGAGCTAAATTTTATATAATTGAATCATATGTATATACAGGTTTATACTGAAAACTTTTTTTTTTTTTTTTGCTTTACGTCGCACCGAAACAGATATCTTTTATGGCGACGATGGGATACGAAAGGCCTAGGAACTGGAAGGAAGCCTTGTGTGAAAATGGGAAACCACGGAAAACCATCTTCAGGGCTGCCGACAGTGGGGCTCGAACCCACTATCTCCCGATTACTGGATACTGGCCGCACTTAAGCGACTGCAGCTATCGAGCTCGGTAACATTATTTTTAACAGTACTTATAAATATACAAACAAGCTGTATTTTACGGCATCACTTTAATTATAACACTTACTGTATTATAGTAATTTTTTAGAAGACAGCATACAGTAGTGAAACAAGAAACATACCTCGGTTAACACCTTTGGCAGAGAAGTGCATTAGATTTAGAATTCAAAAATTTATGAGTATTGCAGGTAGCACTGATAGTAGAAGTGTTGATAAGAATGTTAAGTGTTGTTATATTAATTATTTGTGTGTTAATTGGGGGGCATTCCTTACTCTATTGAAGCGTAGTACATACAGTAGGCTAGTAAAATAAGAAACATACCTCGGTTAACACATTTGGAAAAAAAACCGTTAGACTCTTCTCTTTGTTACCGTTAACCGTTCTTCCCTTCTTACCACGTAGCCGAGATTCGTAAATGGAGCTTGTCATCCGCGACTTCGGGGATCACTTTTGTACGTGACCGGTAATTAATTCATACCCGAGAAACAGAGAGGCTTCGCCGATTTTCCGATCACTAGAAGTTTTAGTTTTTCTCTTCCCGTCATATTAGCTCCCAGTATCATTGTAAACCTTTCTTTACTTGTAAACTGTTCCTCACAAACCACAAATGCCGTAATGCACAGTTAATGTTGCACAAAACTCGAGTTACAGTGTAGTTTTTGCTTCAAGGAAGGAAATATTTGCTTCGAGAAATCGAGAAATTCGTGTAACCGAATTTCGAGTAATAGACGAATAAATACACGTGAAGAATAGGACAGACGACCGGAAATTTAAATTACTTCGAGATATTGAAAATTCGAGTGCACGACACATTGGCTGAATGGTCAGCGTTGAGGCCTTCGGTTCAGAGGGTCCCGGGTTCGATTCCCGGCCGGGTCAGGGATTTTAATCGCCTCTGATTAATTCTTCTGGCCCGGGGACTGGGTGTTTGTGTTTGTCGCAACACTTTTCTCTTCATATTCAGACAGCACACTACACTACCAACCACCACAGAAACACGCAATAGTGATTACATCCCTCCATATAGGGTTGGCGTCAGGAAGGGCATCCGGCCGTAAAATAGGGCCAAATTCAAATATGCGACACAGTTCGCACCCGCGACCCCACAGATGTTGGAAAAGCGGTAGACAGAGAAGAAGAAGAAGAAGAAGAAGAAAAAAAAGAAGAAGATACTGAAAAGTCGAATAATGGAGGTTCGAGATATCGAGGTTCGACTGTTACTGAATGGCAAACACATTATTTCGACTGATCCTACAAATTCATTTCTGTTAAGACTGACATTAGGCTAGATATATATTATTTTTAGTTTTTTGCAAGGAGTTTGAGGGGCCTCTTAAAGGCCCGTGCCCCAGGGTCTAATGTTACGCCCCTGCTTACTTTTGATAAATTCTAACGCTGAAGACTGTACGAACACCTAGCCCCTGAGCGATCGGAATTAACCAATGAAAGTTAAAATCGCCGACCCGATCCGGAATTGAACCCGGGACCTCTTGGATCGAAGACCATCGCTCTAACCATTTATTCATGGAGCCTTAAAAGATAATAACAACAGTAATAAGAGTGTTATTGGCTTTATGTCCTCTAACTACACTATCACTTTTCGTAGAATCACGTGCTGGAATTTTGTCCCACCCGAGTTCTTTTACGTGCCAGTAAATTTTTCCGCACAAGGCTAGCGTATTTGACCACTTCACATTCCATCGGACTGAGCCAGGTTCGAACCAGCTAATTTGGGTTCAAAGATGCATTTCCGCTTGAGTCACGGAGCCCAGCCAGCAGTTCCAGCTAAAGTTTCTCTTTCAGAACGTTCACTCAGATTGAAATTGAGGAAATTAGTCCCCTGCAGTGTTGCCAACTCCTTCCGTTATTATTTACGATATGGTGCTATAAGCCAAAGAAAAAGTAACTCCTATGTTAAACTAACTTAATAAACTAATTGGCCACACCTCACTATTGTGTTATTGGTAAGTACCAGCAGATAAATACTTTCTGCCAATATAAATGACACTCCTCGTCCTTAGAGATGCTGCAGCAGGCAGACACTTGCGAGGACGCATGAGATGCAGTCTGCATGGAATAACTGAAGAAGGAACGTGATACACGCGCGCTGGAGGCTAGCGTACACTTCGATACTGTTCTATCTAAATGATCTTAATAATAATAACGAGAAAGCAGACATTGAAAACATTGACAAAAAGGAACGCAATATCATAATAATCGAGTACGAAGTGCCTTTGTTGTGTATAAAGATGAAACAGAAATGTATTTTAAGACTATGAAACTTTCCTCCCAGTATTCCATTTTTCAAGCAGAACTTCTTGCTATAAAATATGCAGTTCAGTGGATAAAAAAAAGAAAGTTTAGTGCATGTATACATAGTGACTCGCAAGCAGCTCTGAAATCTATAAGTAACAAATATAATTTAAATTCTTTGGCATGTAGCATTAGAACAGATCTCTCACAGTATGGAAAGCATATCTGTTTTAAGCGGGTTAAAGGGCATGAAGTCTATTAGGTAATGAAAGAGCTGATGAGCTTGCTAAACTTGCAGCATTTCGTGACAATGAAACTGTATACAAAAGAGCCCCTATATCAAAAGTGAATTACTGTATATAAATTCACAATCAGTGAATGGTCAAAGCTGTGGAACTCAAATAATAAGGGTGAAGTTACAAGAACAATACTTTTTTTTTCCACGGTACAGGACCGTTTGGACTGCAGTTTATTGAAACCAAACTTCACCAGCACTCAGCTTCTTTCGGGTCACGGAAAATTTGAATTTTATTTACATAAATTCAAAATTAGTAGTAATAACTGTTGTGTTTGGGAAGATGATGAAACTGCAACTCACCTTATTTTTTATTGTCCATTCTTCAGCAAAGCTAGATATATTTTGGAACAACACTTAAATTGTTGTACAGTAATGTTAGTCAAACCTATTTTTAGGATATTTCACAAGATCTGTTGTTTGAATGAATTTTTTAAGTTTATGCAGTTTATTTTAGAAAAAAATTAAGAATGGTTTTCCTTTTCTCCCAGTTTAATTAATTTGTGTGTGTAATCACTCACTTCAAAAATTTTGTAGTATATGTTTGTACTATTTAAGGTAACTAGTTGTAACCTACAGCCCTAATATGCTAGACAAAGTATGACTTTTTCATGCATAATAAATAAATAAAATAATATCATAATAAAAATTCTAGGCCCATAACTCACCGACGGGAAAATACCAACTTAGAGGCAAACAGGAAATCAGAGAATACACAAATATTCACAGTGACATTAGAAAACGCAGGCTAAGATTCTGTGGACATACTAAAAGAATGCATCCAGACAAACTTATCAAATAGTCGAATTCTGTGAAAACAGGAGGGAAGCTAAAACAGACACAATGAAATGGATTGGCGAAATAAAAACCGATTTGAAACAGACAGGAATTACACCAGCAGATGTCCAAAACAGGGTAATATTCAGATCCAAAATTCACAAATAGCAAGTTGACTAAGAGGAAAGACCAAAGAAGAAGATTGGAACAACCTGGTCAGAAGACAGAAAAGAAGCCCACAGTAAAAGAACGAAAGAAATATGGGCACAAAGGAAGACA
Organism: Anabrus simplex; assembly: GCF_040414725.1. Lineage (NCBI taxonomy): Eukaryota > Metazoa > Arthropoda > Insecta > Orthoptera > Tettigoniidae > Anabrus > Anabrus simplex. Next base: position 67,316,204 of record NC_090275.1, on the reverse strand, counting down.
AATGCACGCCTATATGTACTTTGCGTAGTCTTAATGGACTTATTCGCATATAATAATAATAATAATAATAATAATAATAATAATAATAATAATAATAATATTTATAACCAACATCAAGCCAGCTCCCAGAGAGCTCATTGTGGAACAGGGAAAAATCAAGCAGGTGGAAAAGTTTAAGTACTTAGGTGAGTGGATAGTACCTAACAACTCTGAGAAAGAAGCAATCATGTACAGAATCAACAAGATGGAGATGGCATATCAGCTGACTAGGAATGTCTACAACAAAAGATCAGTGTCCATCAACGCCAAGCTTAGGCATTATTGTTCAGTTGTACGCCCGGAAGCACTGTACGCAGCAGAATGCCTTGCAATGAACAGAAGAGGTCTGATGGAGAAGCTAGAAGCTAAAGAAAGAAAAATCCTGAGAAAGATTCTTGGACCAATCAAAGAAAATGGTGAGTACAGGAGACGACACACCAGCGATCTGTACCAGCATATGGAGAGGATAACGGACACGATTCGGAAAAGGAGGATTAATTTTTATGGCCATATAGCACGCATGAGCACACAGAGACAGACCAATAGGATATTTTCCTACTTTCTTAATAAGAAAACCAAGGGACCCTGGTTTATCGAAGTTGAAAAAGACCTTCAGGAAATAGGAATCACACTCGAAGACATCCAGAAACGTGCTCCTCTCCAGAAAAAGCTCCAGGGATACAAGAGGTTCCAAGAAAGGCCAAAGTTGAAAACAGGCAAGAAGTGGACTGATGAAAGAAAGGAGGCTCACAGAACGAGAATGCGTGAGTACTGGGGAAGAATTAAAGCTCAAGGATGCAAACGGTTGAAATAACGTGGTCCACAGCAGGCCGAAACGAAGAAAGAAAGAATAATAATAATAATAATAATAATTGTACCGGGCGGTACACCTCTACACCGTTTATTTAAAAGTTGCGCCAGTTGAAACTCCTCTTCTGGAGGAAGGTTGAACTTTATCTATTCTATTAATTCTCTACTTTCTCAGAAGATGTCACCACGTGGAAAATTTTGAGTTTTTGAACTGTGTCACTTTTGATGTGTTTTTGTTTCGCTTGAAGTAAGAAGTGTGAACTTTCTCTTCTAGAGGACACTACTGAAGATCAACAATAGCGCACCCTAGTGCGGAGTCAAAGAACTATTTTGTTGGAGAAATTTTTATTTCAAAAGTTTGTTTCTTGTTAAATTTCTTTCTGTTATTGTTTAAGTTGGCTGTATACCCCTCTTTTTCCCCTTGTTTTAGATTTATCCAATCCCGAATTTCTTTTAGTAATTTCTGACCAATCTGGTGTATCTTCCCCCAACTGGTATCTGTTGCGGGGTCCTATCCAATAAAAACATTGTGGGCGGGTGTTTTCATTCCCCTAACGCCTAGAAACTTCCGCGAGAGTATATAAACTGCTGATTTTGGGGTCTCCGGGCCACTTCTGTTCCATCTTTCAGTGTATTAAGTACATAGCAGGAGGCGGGAAGCGCCTCTTTCTTCTTCAGCCGTTCAACACCAGGTAATGGCCTATTAATAACTTCTTTTCTTGCTAGGTCGGCAGTTTAACACTCGCGGCGGGTTCGAAGCATTTCCATCATGTAACCTTTTCCTAAAATGTAATTACTCTTTTCATCTTTTTCTTGTAAAGCTACATATTGGGATAGAGAGTGCTAACTCTCTCGAGCTCCCACTCACATTTGTTTTGAGGTGAACTTATTTTCTCAAACTATTCTTCGTTTATGTAATGTAAAGTGTTCTTCTCTAAGTCACCTCTGTAGTATGGGATTAGCCCTTGCGTTAGTGGCCCAGAGCCAGATTAGGTTTTAAAAACAAAGTGTATTAGGAGTGCAAGTTCGCCTCCTCTCAAATTGTTATTTTAGAGGTCATGTAATCAACCTTCTTTTCACGTAATAGACCTCCGTAGGTTGGGTATTTTACCCCTGTGAATACGTCCTTAGAGGACAGCTTGAAGGTAGAGTTTGGTGTGGCCTTGTGATAGGCTTACAATTTTGAGAGCGGATCGCTCTTTGAAATTTGTTTCTGTATGCCTCGTGCAGGCTTTATGTGTAATGTTTGGAGCCAGTGCTCCTGGGCATGAATGGGGTTTTCTGCCCCTTGGCTAATTTTTTTTTTTTTTGGAGTAAGGCGGGGCTGATTGCCCAAGAGTTATGAAGTAAGGGCACTGAGCCCGAATCCAGTAATATTGTACCTACTTTTTTGCTACTCTGTACCTGTTATGATTGTTATCTCTTGTTTTTGAAAAGAAAATATAACCTAGTTAAATTTTAAATTAATTTTACATTGCACGATAATTTCGTAGCTTGAAACCCATTCACACCCGCACCTTCTTTCACCTCTACCTACCACGGATATCTCCGTAACAAGTGGTAGCAGAGCGTGGTTGAATGGGTCTCAATTTAGCCCCTTTTGACGGCTAAACATTGCTTTGATTCGAACTCTAATAATTCTCTCAGTTGCTGGAATTTTTTGAGTTTTTCAAAATTGTTCTGTCATCATGCCCGGCCCTCGCGATGTTCTCCTCCTTAACTACTTGCGCAAAGAGGAGTTGATATACGAGTTAACTATCAGAAATGTGCAATCTGGAGGCACGGTTGCAATCGACACCAACAAGCTTAGAGAGTCCCTTGATTTGCCCATTTCCATCCCCAATTTGGGAGAGAAAGAAATTGATGACTCTCTTTCCACGATCGTCGAGAATATTACTGGGCTAGCATCTGTAGTCAGCTTTTTTGATGAAAACGATCCGTCTCCTAATCAAATTAAGCGTGTGCAAGGCAGGCTGTATCACTTTGCAAATAGAGTTAATGATCTGTTGTCTCTAAAGGTGAATGACGTTCAGAGGAAGGACGCTAATACGCTCCTTGAAACTATTTCTGAATTGTCTAATAAGGTCACTCAATTGCTAACCGGCGAAGTTCCTCCCAAAACTGATCAACCCGCCACGGTGAATGTAGGTAACGAGGAAGAGCCTCCTCAGGGAGAAGTCAATAGGATAACCGTTGCTGCTCAAACTATCTCTGCCCCATCGAACAACGAATCTGAACGCCGTGCGTCATTGGGTAACATCCGCTCTGAATTAACTTCTTTGCCATTGAAACCTTTAACGACTATGTCACCTGGGTTCAGTAGCTTGCCTCATCCATTGGCAATGTTGCTTAGAGGTATCTCTAAGTTTTCCGTCAACACCACCAGTGATGTAATTTCATTTTTAAGATTTCTAGTGGAATTTTAGGATCATGCTCTTGTTTTTTCTCTTTCGCCATGTCAAATTTTGCAAATTATCTATCCGTATGCTATTGGTATTCTCTCTGATAAAATCGTAAGAGCCATTGCCGAGCAATCATCTATTGAGGATTTCCATGCCCATTTGCTAGCTAACTTCATCCCGGCTAGGGCCAGGTCCTCCCTGATTCAGAAGTACTATTACCGTGTACAGCGCTTGGATGAAAACTTGGCTGATTTCATTCAAGATATCAAATTCTACACTAGGGTGTTTGCTCTGCACTTTCCTGAAGATCAGATTGTGCAGGCTATTGTAGAAGGTATTTCGCCATCCTACAGGTCATATTTGTGTTTCGCGGCGTGTCCGCAAACCTTCTCTGAACTTGAAGCATTGGCCGTCTCAGCGGAAGGAGTTAGATACGCCGATTCTTTGCGTGTCGCGAAAGAACCCCCGCCTTCCTTTAGTAACACTCGGCCTCCACCTCGCCGACCAGTCAATCCCCGTAAATGTTATGCTTGCGGGTCGCCTGACCATCTGCGGAATAAGTGTCCTCTGATCAAGTCAAGTGGGACAAGGAATGGAGCAGGGTCATCACAAGGCTGTTTTAAGTGTGGGGCCTTCTCACATATCGCCAAGAATTGCCCAAACTCAAATAGCACCCCCTCCTGCTCAACTTCTGGTGCAAATTCCAGCTATTCCAATAATAAAAAGTGACTAGTGGCGTCGGCTGAGCCGACTAATCCATCTTCCCGAGACTTAGCCCCTAGTAAACAGGTTGTAAATGCAGAGAACGACCAGCCTTCAAATTCATCTTTTGAATGCCCTAAAGAGTGTCTTAGGATTGCGGCGGATACCCCCGCACCTGTTCCTTTTCTTAAGATTGAGTTAAATAACGAGCCTATAACAGCTCTCTTAGATTCAGGCAGTGTTTGTTCCATTATTTCGGCTGATTGGTATTCTAAATTGAAATCTGTTTGTAAACTCCCTGACTATGACTCATCTCCTGTCAAATATGTTTCGGCTAATTCATCTCCATTAGAAATTCTAGGTTCCTTACATGTCAAAATTCGGGTTTTTAAATTTACATGGAAGATCAAATTGTTTGTGGCCAAGCGTTTGTCTTGCCCCATCATATTGGGAGCGGACTTCATTTCTCACACTGGTCTTGTGCTCGATCTCCAGAGTAGGTCGTGCACATTCAAATTTGCGTCCAATTGTAGAATTCCCTTGTTAAAGTGTAATTCTGTATCATGTTCATCTATTTCGCCTACCCAGGATGAGATGTTGTTAGACCTTAGACATCTACCTGAGGAGCAGGCTGATAGTATTCGGAAACTGTGTCAGTCGTTTCCCGAGGTGTTCTCTGATACTCTTGGTGTTACTGACCTTATTGAATACAAAATTGAGGTCACGGATTCGATTCCTGTCCGTTTTCCACCGTATAGGCTATCTCCACCTAAAATGAAGGCTCTGAAAGAAATCATCGATCAGATGTTGAAGGATGGTATTATTAGGCCCTCTAAGTCAGCGTATTCTTCGCCTATTTTTCTAGTCCCGAAACCCCAAGGAGGCTTCAGGCCTGTCATTGATTACAGGGCTCTCAATCGGAAGGTGGTGTTGCAATCTGTGCCCCTTCCCGACCTTCATTCTTGCTTTTCATGGTTTCGTAAGGCCAAGTTCTTCACCATCTTGGACTTGAATCAGGCCTATAATCAAATTCCCCTTGCCGAAGAGTCTAAACATCTTACAGCGTTTGCCACGGACTGGAATTTATATGAATACAACCGCGTGCCTTTCGGGCTCCCCACGGGGGCAGCTGTGCTCACTAGGCTACTAGATAGGGTCTTTTCCGACATCAAATTTGAGTACTTATATCACTACTTGGATGATGTCGTCGTATTTTCCGAAACCTTTGAAGAACATCTAGATCATTTGCGAGAAGTTCTCAATCGCCTTCGTAAGGCTGGGTTAACTGTTAAGTTGTCCAAGGTTGCCTTTGCTAAGCCCTCTATGTCATTCCTAGGGCATATTGTGTCACCTGATGGTGTAGCAGTCGATCATTCTAGAACACAGGCCATCCGTGATTTTAAACCTCCCAAGGACATTAAAGGTATCGCCAGGTTCATTGGCATGGTGAATTTCTTCAGGAAGTTCATTCCTAATTTTGCTAATAGAGCGGCGCCCTTAAACCTTCTCCGTAGGAAAGGCATCAAATTCGAGTGGGGACCGTCTCAACAAGCCGCTTTTGAAGACCTTAAATTAGCTCTCTGTAATGCCCCTGTACTTGCTATGCCTGATTTCTCGAAGAAATTCATCGTCCAAACCGACGCGTCGTCGTCAGCGGTAGCTGCAGTCCTTCTTCAAGAGACTGAACTAGGGAGGCGCCCCATCGCCTATGCATCTAGGACTCTCTCGGCTCAAGAAGCAAAGTACTCCATATATGAGCTCGAAGGGTTGGCAGTCTTATTCGCCTTAGAAAAGTTCCGTCTCTATCTGGAACATGTCAAATTCGACTTGGAGACAGATAATCAAGCCTTAAGCTGGGTCTTAGGTAGGCCGCGTCGTACTGGTCGTATAGCCCGTTGGGCCATCCGTATTTCTGCCTTCCAATTCGATGTACGACATATCAGAGGTACTGAAAATGTTGTTGCTGATGGACTCAGCCGTATGTTTTCTAACGACGTCGAGACCCATGAACCTGTCGACAGTTCATCACCTTCCGAGTCCATACTATCCGAGGTTAATGCCATCCTAACAGATGCTCCCATGCTCTTTAGGGATATCGAGAAATACCAACGTGAAGATCCGACGCTGGGTCCGATAATGGAAACCCTTTCTTCTGGGGAACATGTCGTCCCTTATGTTCTGAGGAATGGTGTTCTATGTTGCCCTTCGAGGCATGATAAGATGATGAAAGTTGTTGTTCCAGCGGTTCTTGTACCTATGATCTTCAAATACTATCATGAGACCCCATTGGGGGGGCATCTTGGAATCTTTAAAACTCGTGAAAAGATTCGTGAAATGTTCATATGGAAAGGTATGGACGGTGAAATCCGTGAACTTGTAAAAGCTTGTAAATCTTGTTTGCTTAGTAAACCCACCATGTCCACCAAGGTAGGCCTTTTGTCTTCGCATCAAGCGTCGCGCCCCATGGAACGCCTGTATATCGATTATGTAGGACCCTTCCCCCAGTCAAAGGGTAATGCTAACAAGTTCATCTTTGTGTGCGTAGATGGCTTTACTAGATTTTCTTGGTTATTTCCGACTAAGCTGGCTACCGCTCAGTCCACCATTACTTGCCTAAATTCTATTTTTGCTTCTTTTGGTCCGTGCCAATACATTGTATCTGATAATGCTAAAGCTTTTACATCAAATCTGTTTCGTAAATTCTGTTTTGACTTGTCCATCTCTCATGTAACTACATCTGCTTATTACCCTCAACCATCTCTGGCTGAACGGGTTAACCGTAATCTCAGGTCCGCACTCATTGCCTATCATCATGAAGATCCTTCCAGGTGGGACACGTCCCTGCATTGGTTAGCTTTTGCTTTGAATTCGGCGGTTCATGAATCACACAAATTTACTCCAGCTTCTTTGATGTTTAAGTTCGTTCCCAACACGCCGCTCTCTAACCTCTGGTCTCTGAATGACATTCTGCCCGAGACAATAGATCCGGACAACATTAAAGATCTTTGGAAGAAGGCTAAAGCTAATCTTAAAGTATCTCATGAAAAGGTTAGGGAAAGGTATGATCGTGGACGGAGACCCACCACTTTGAAGGTAGGTGACCAGGTTATGGTCAAAAATTTTGTTCCCGCGGGCAAGCTTGCCCCCAGATTTCATGGGCCTTGTATCATTCTCGATTTTCTTACGCCGGTTACCTTATTGCTAAGTAATCCAGCCACCGAGAGGATATTTAGAGTTCACCTGTCCCAGGTGAAACCGGTGTAATTTCTGTGTTAACTTGCTTCATATTATTTTGAAAGGATATGAAGGTTATATTTTTTTTTTGAGTTTCACTTTTAAGGCATTCTGCCCCTTCTGTAATATTTTGGTTTTAGATGTAAGCCTTGTGTAAAACCTGCCCCGACCCGTTAAACTGCCATCCTGTTCTTGCCACGGCCATTACCACGGTCCCGTCTCCTGCTCCACCTTACACTGTGGCTTCATAATAGTAAATGCCATGGATATCTACACGCCGCTGGCCCCTCAACCTCTCCACAAGCCTGTACCCTCAAAGAAAATGATTGTCCAACACAATTCTGCCGCCTAGCTTTAATGTTTCAGCGCCCCCGCAGCCGCGCAGCGCCGTGCAGCGACTGGGGAGGGGGATGGGCCCCCTCCTCTCCAGCGAGGACGACATGTGCACGGCGAGCCGGAGCTCTCCTCCCGGCCAAGGCTGATGTGCGGCGCACGACCTGCTACATGCCCGCAGCCTGTATCTGTTCACCGCGGGCGCGGCGTACTTCAACACCTCTGCTCCCCTCATAGTGCGGGCGAGCGGTATCTCAGGGTACTTGAGGGGTCCGAGCGGCCTCCGTTGGACGCAAGCTGCAACGGCCGGTCTGGCCATCCGACTCAATCTACATCAACTACATGGACAGTCACCATAAGCAATAACTACACTTGGGAATTCAACAACAATATTTGGTGGACATTGCAAAATTTTTCTTCACCTTTAAGTATTAAAAGTTTATCTTCAGAAATTCAAATTCTACAAACATAAAGACTTTCATTCACCTGCAACAACAACATTTTGAAACTGAATTAAGAAATCTTGTAAATGCTTCTGCTATCTATCTTCGTATCAACATCATTACTTGGACTTTGTTTCAAACTGATTTCATGTGTCACCCCTGGAGGAACTTTTGGGGGGGGAGGTCTGTACCGGGCGGTACACCTCTACACCGTTTATTTAAAAGTTGCGCCAGTTGAAACTCCTCTTCTGGAGGAAGGTTGAACTTTATCTATTCTATTAATTCTCTACTTTCTCAGAAGATGTCACCACGTGGAAAATTTTGAGTTTTTGAACTGTGTCACTTTTGATGTGTTTTTGTTTCGCTTGAAGTAAGAAGTGTGAACTTTCTCTTCTAGAGGACACTACTGAAGATCAACAATAGCGCACCCTAGTGCGGAGTCAAAGAACTATTTTGTTGGAGAAATTTTTATTTCAAAAGTTTGTTTCTTGTTAAATTTCTTTCTGTTATTGTTTAAGTTGGCTGTATACCCCTCTTTTTCCCCTTGTTTTAGATTTATCCAATCCCGAATTTCTTTTAGTAATTTCTGACCAATCTGGTGTATCTTCCCCCAACTGGTATCTGTTGCGGGGTCCTATCCAATAAAAACATTGTGGGCGGGTGTTTTCATTCCCCTAACGCCTAGAAACTTCCGCGAGAGTATATAAACTGCTGATTTTGGGGTCTCCGGGCCACTTCTGTTCCATCTTTCAGTGTATTAAGTACATAGCAGGAGGCGGGAAGCGCCTCTTTCTTCTTCAGCCGTTCAACACCAGGTAATGGCCTATTAATAACTTCTTTTCTTGCTAGGTCGGCAGTTTAACACTCGCGGCGGGTTCGAAGCATTTCCATCATGTAACCTTTTCCTAAAATGTAATTACTCTTTTCATCTTTTTCTTGTAAAGCTACATATTGGGATAGAGAGTGCTAACCCTCTCGAGCTCCCACTCACATTTGTTTTGAGGTGAACTTATTTTCTCAAACTATTCTTCGTTTATGTAATGTAAAGTGTTCTTCTCTAAGTCACCTCTGTAGTATGGGATTAGCCCTTGCGTTAGTGGCCCAGAGCCAGATTAGGTTTTAAAAACAAAGTGTATTAGGAGTGCAAGTTCGCCTCCTCTCAAATTGTTATTTTAGAGGTCATGTAATCAACCTTCTTTTCACGTAATAGACCTCCGTAGGTTGGGTATTTTACCCCTGTGAATACGTCCTTAGAGGACAGCTTGAAGGTAGAGTTTGGTGTGGCCTTGTGATAGGCTTACAATTTTGAGAGCGGATCGCTCTTTGAAATTTGTTTCTGTATGCCTCGTGCAGGCTTTATGTGTAATGTTTGGAGCCAGTGCTCCTGGGCATGAATGGGGTTTTCTGCCCCTTGGCTAATTTTTTTTTTTTTTTTTTTGGAGTAAGGCGGGGCTGATTGCCCAAGAGTTATGAAGTAAGGGCACTGAGCCCGAATCCAGTAATATTGTACCTACTTTTTTGCTACTCTGTACCTGTTATGATTGTTATCTCTTGTTTTTGAAAAGAAAATATAACCTAGTTAAATTTTAAATTAATTTTACATTGCACGATAATTTCGTAGCTTGAAACCCATTCACACCCGCACCTTCTTTCACCTCTACCTACCACGGATATCTCCGTAACAATAATAATAATACAAACCATGTAATTGACTGTCTTGTTTGCAGATGATCTAGCAATCTTTTCCGATTCGCTACAGGCGGCTACAAAACAAATCAGGCAGCTTAAGACACATGCAGCGAAACCAGGTCTTCAGACCTCCTTTGAGAAAACTCAGTTTCTAACAAACATGAAGCCGGCACCAAAAGAGCTACTGTAAATTTGAAACAGGGAAAAATCAAGAGAGTAAGAAAGTTTAAACATCTAAAGTGGATAGAGCCCAACATGCCTGAGAAAGAAGCCTTCATGTCACGTATGAATAAAATGGAATAATAATAATAATAATAATAATAATAATAATAATAATTGTTACCGTGTTTTTGTGGTAGTTAAGCATGAAAGAAGGTGCTGGGTGGTGAATAGGTCTCAAGCTACTAAAGAGAAATTAAATTTAAAATTTTAACAAGGTTATATTTTCTTTTCAAAATTAGGTAACAACAAATAGAACAGGTACTTAGTAGCCGAAATACAACTTGAAATGTACAATTACAGGGATTAAAGAATTTGGGCTTCGAGCCCTGAAAACACAATTCTTGAGCAACTAGCTCAACTTTACGATATACCAATTTCAACAAAAGGGGCAGAAGACCCCAATCAAACCCTGGAGCCCTTGCTCCAAATTACACAGCAAAGCCTCCTCGAGGCATACAACTCTCAGTTTTAGAAAAGAGCCACTCGCTCTTAAAGTTAAGCCTCTCCCAGGCCACACCAAACTCAACTTTCAAGTTGTCCTCAAAGGACATATACACAGGGGTAAAATACCCAACCTACTGAGGTCTATTAGGTGAGAAAAGATTAATACATGACCTCTAAAATACAACTTGAGAGGAGGCGAACTTGCACTCCTAATACACTTTGCTTAAGACCTACTTGGCACTAGGCCGTTAATACAAGGGCTAATCCCATACTACAGAGGTGACTTAATGGCAATTTACATTACATTACGGGAGAATTGGTTGAGAAAAATAAGTTCACCTCAAGACGATGTGAGTGGGAACTCGAGAGGGTTAGCACTCTCTATCCCATAATGTAGCTTTACAAGAGAATAGAAGAAAAGAGTAGTTACATTTTAGGAAAAGGTTACATGATGGAAAACGCTTCGAACCCGCCGCGAGAGTTAAACTGCCGACCTAGCAAGAAAAGAAGATATTAATAGGCCATTACCTGGTAGTAGAACGCTGCCGAGGAAAGAGGCGCTTCCCGCCTCCTGCTATGTACTTAATACACAGAAAGATGGAACAGAAGTGGCCCGGAGACCCTAAAATCAGCAGTTTAAATACTCTCGCAGAGAATTCTAGGCGTTAGGGGAAAGAAAACACCCTCCCACAAAGATTTTATTGGGTAGGACCCCGCAACAGATACAAGTTGGGGGAAGATACCCCTGATTGGCCAGAAATTCATTGAAGAAATTCGTGATTGGATACATTCAAAGCAAGGGGAAGAAAGGGGTAAATATTGCCAACTTAAACAATGATAGAAATAAATTTAACAAAGAACAAACTCCTGAAATTAAATTTTCTCCAACAAAATAGTTCTTTGACTCTGCACTAGGTTGCACTATTGTTGATCTTCAGTAGTGTCCTCTAGAAGAGAAAGTTCACACTTCTTAATACAAGCAAAACAAAAGTACATCGAAAATGACACAGTTCACAAACTCAAAATTTTCCAGGTAGTGACATCTTCTGAGAAATTTGAAAATTAAGACCGTAGATAAAGTTCAGATTTCCTCCAGAAGAGGGGTATTAACTGGCGCAACTTTTAAATAAACGGTGTGGAGGTGTACCGCCCGGTACAGACCTCCCCCCCCAAAAGTTCATCCAAGGGGTAACACAGAAGAACATAAACGTTTGTTTGAAAATAAGTTCCAAGTTTTGATGTTGATATTAAGATAACTTGCAGAAGTTTTTGAGAAATTTCTTAATTCAGTTCCAAAATTTTTGTTGCAGTTGGTAACGTAAGGTTTTTATGTTTATCGAAGTAGAATTTCTGAAGATAAGCTTTTAATACTTAAAGGTGAAGGAAAAATTTGCAATGTCCACCAAGTATTGCTGCTGAATTTCCAAGAGTAGTTATTGCTTATGGTGACTGTCCATGTAGTTGATGTAGATTGAGTCGGATGGCCAGACCGGCCGTTGCAGCTTGCGTCCAACGGAGGCCGCTCGGACCCCTCAAGTACCCTGAGATACCGCTCGCCCGCACTGTGAGGGGAGCAGAGGTGTTGAAGTACGCCGCGCCCGCGGTGAACAGATACAGGCTGCGGGCATGTAGCAGGTCGTGCGCCGCACATCAGCCTTGGCCGGGAGAAGAGCTCCGGCTCGCCGTGCACATGTCGTCCTCGCTGGAGAGGAGGGGGCCCATCCCCCTCCCCAGTCGCTGCACGGCGCTGCGCGGCTGCGGGGGCGCTGAAACATTAAAGCTAGGCGGCAGAATTGTGTTGGACTATCATCTTCTTTGAGGGTACAGGCTTGTGGAGAGGTTGAGGGGCCAGCGGCGTGTAGATATCCATGGCATTTACTATTATGAAGCCACAGTGTAAGGTGGAGCAGGAGACGGGAGCGTGGTAATGGCCGTGGCAAGAACAGGATGGCAGTTTAACGGGTCGGGGCAGGTTTTACATAAGGCTTACATCTAAAACCAAAATATTACAGAAGGGGCAGAATGCCTTAAAAGTGAAACTCAAAAAAAATATAACCTTCATATCCTTTCAAAATACTATGAAGCAAGTTAACACAGAAATTACACCGGTTTCACCTGGGACAGATGAACCCTAAATATCCTCTCGGTGGCTGGATTACTTAGCAATAAGGTAACCGGCGTAAGAAAATCGAGAATGATACAAGGCCCATGAAATCTGGGGGCAAGCTTGCCCGCGGGAACAAAATTTTTGACCATAACCTGGTCACCTACCTTCAAAGTGGTGGGTCTCCGTCCACGATCATACCTTTCCCTAACCTTTTCATGAGACACTTTAAGATTGGCTTTAGCCTTCTTCCAAAGATCTTTAATGTTATCCGGATCTATTGTCTCGGGTAGAATGTCATTCAAAGACCAGAGGTTAGAGAGCGGCGAGTTGGGAACAAACTTGAACATCAAGGAAGCTGGAGTAAACTTGTGAGATTCATGAACCGCCGAATTCAAAGCAAAAGCTATCCAATGCAGGGACGTGTCCCACCTGGAAGGATCTTCATGATGATAGGCAATGAGTGCGGACCTGAGATTACGGTTAACCCGTTCAGCCAGAGATGGTTGAGGATAATAAGCAGATGTAGTTACATGAGAGATGGACAAGTCAAAACAGAATTTACGAAATAAATTAGATGTAAAAGCCTTAGCATTATCAGATACAATATATTGACACGGACCAAAAGAAGCAAAAATAGAATTTAAGCAAGTAATGGTTGACTGAGCGGTAGCCAGCTTAGTCGGAAATAACCAGGAAAATCTTGTAAAACCATCTACACACACAAAGATGAACTTGTTGGCATTGCCCTTTGACTGGGGGAAGGGTCCGACATAATCAATATACAGGCGTTCCATGGGGCGCGACGCTTGATGAGAAGACAAAAGGCCTACTTTAGTGGACATGGTGGGTTTACTGAGCAAACAAGATTTACAAGCTTTTACAAGTTCACGAATTTCACCGTCCATACCTTTCCATATGAACATTTCACGAATCTTTTCACGAGTTTTAAAGATTCCAAGATGCCCCCCCAACGGGGTCTCATGATAGTATTTGAAGATCATAGGTACAAGAACCGCTGGAACAACAACTTTCATCAACTTATCATGCCTCGAAGGGCAACATAGAACACCATTCCTCAGAACATAAGGGACGACATGCTCCCCAGAAGAAAGGGTTTCCATTATCGGAGCCAGCGTCGAATCTTCACGTTGGTATTTCTCGATATCCCTAAAAAGCATGGGAGCATCTGTTAGGATGGCATTAACCTCGGATAGTATGGACTCGGAAGGTGATGAACTGTCGACCGGTTCGTGGGATTCGACGTCGTTATGAAACATACGGCTGAGTCCATCAGCAACAACATTTTCGGTACCTCTGATATGTCGTACATCAAATTGGAAGGCAGAAATACGGATGGCCCAACGGGCTATACGACCTGTACGACGCGGCCTACCTAAGACCCAGCTTAAGGCTTGATTATCTGTCTCCAGATCGAATTTGACGTGTTCCAGATAGAGACGGAACTTTTCTAAGGCGAATAAGACTGCCAAACCTTCAAGCTCATATATGGAGTACTTTGCTTCTTGAGCTGACAATGTCCTAGACGCATAGGCGATGGGTCGCCTCCCTAGTTCAGTCTCTTGAAGAAGAACTGCAGCTACTGCTGACGACGACGCGTCCGTTTGGACGATGAATTTCTTCGAGAAATCAGGCATAGCAAGTACAGGGGCATTACAGAGAGCTAATTTAAGATCTTCGAAAGCGGCTTGTTGAGAAGGTCCCCACTCGAATTTGATGCCTTTCCTACGAAGAAGGTTTAAGGGCGCCGCTCTATTAGCGAAGTTAGGAATAAACTTCCTGAAGAAATTCACCATACCAATGAATCTAGCGATACCTTTGATGTCCTTAGGAGGTTTAAAATCACGGATGGCCTGTGTTCTAGAATGATCGACAGCTACCCCATCGGGTGACACAATATGCCCTAGGAATGACATAGAGGGCTTAGCAAAGGCAACCTTGGACAACTTGACAGTTAACCCAGCCTTACGAAGGCGATTCAGAACTTCTCGCAGATGATCTAGATGTTCTTCAAAAGTCTCGGAAAATACGACGACATCATCCAAGTAGTGATATAAGTACTCAAATTTGATGTCGGAGAAGACCCTATCTAGTAGCCTAGTGAGCACAGCTGCCCCCGTGGGGAGCCCGAAAGGCACGCGGTTGTATTCGTATAAGTTCCAGTCCGTGGCAAACGCTGTAAGATGTTTAGACTCCTCGGCAAGGGGAATTTGATTATAGGCCTGATTCAAGTCCAAGATAGTGAAGAACTTGGCCTTTCGAAACCATGAAAAGCAAGAATGAAGGTCGGGAAGGGGCACAGATTGCAACACCACCTTCCGATTGAGAGCCCTGTAATCAATGACAGGCCTGAAGCCTCCTTGGGGTTTCGGGACTAGAAAAATAGGCGAAGAATATGCTGACTTAGAGGGCCTAATAATACCATCCTTCAACATCTGATCGATGATTTCTTTCAGAGCCTTCATTTTAGGTGGAGATAGCCTATACGGTGAAAAACGGACAGGAATCGAATCCGTAACCTCAATTTTGTATTCAATAAGGTCAGTAACACCAAGAGTATCAGAGAACACCTCGGGAAACGACTGACACAGTTTGCGAATACTATCAGCCTGCTCCTCAGGTAGATGTCTAAGGTCTAACAACATCTCATCCTGGGTAGGCGAAATAGATGAACATGATACAGAATTACACTTTAATAGGGGGATTTTACAATTAGAAGCAAATTTGAATGTGCACGACCTAGACTGGAGATCGAGCACAAGACCAGTGTGAGAAATAAAGTCCGCTCCCAATATAATGGGGCAAGACAATTGCTTGGCCACAAATAATTTAACTTTCCATGTAAACTTAAAAACACGAATTTTGACCAGTAAGGAACCTAGAATTTCTAATGGAGATGAATTAGCCGAAACGTATTGAACAGGAGAAGAGACATAGTCAGGGAGTTTACAAACAGATTTCAATTTAGAATACCAATCAGCCGAAATAATGGAACAAACACTGCCTGAATCTAAGAGAGCTGTTATAGGCTCGTTATTTAACTCAATCTTAAGAAAAGGAACAGGTGCGGGGGTATCCGCCGCAATCCTAAGACACTCTTTAGGGCATTCAAAAGATGAATTTGAAGGCTGGTCGTTCTCTGCATTTACAACCTGTTTACTAGGGGCTGAGTCTCGGGAATATGGATTAGTCGGCTCAGCCGACGCCACTAGTCACTTTTTATTATTGGCATAGCTGGAATTTGCACCCGAAGTTGAGCAGGAGGGGGTGCTATTTGAGTTTGGGCAATTCTTGGCGATATGTGAGAAGGCCCCACACTTAAAACAGCCTTGTGATGACTCTGCTCCATTCCTTGTCCCACTTGACTTAATCAGAGGACATTTATTCCGCAGATGGTCAGGCGACCCGCAAGCATAACATTTACGGGGATTGACTGGTCGGCGAGGTGGAGGCCGAGTGTTACTAAAGGAAGGTGGGGGTTCTTTCGCGACACGCAAAGAATCGGCGTATCTAACTCCTTCCGCTGAGACGGCCAATGCTTCAAGTTCAGAGAAGGTTTGCGGACACGCCGCGAAACACAAATATGACCTGTAGGATGGCGAAATACCTTCTACAATAGCCTGCACAATCTGATCTTCAGGAAAGTGCAGAGCAAACACCCTAGTATAAAACTTAATATCTTGGATGAAGTCTGCCAGGTTTTCATCCAAGCGCTGTACCCGATAATAGTATTTCTGAATAAGGGAGGACCTGGCCCTAGCCGGGATGAAGTTAGCTAGCAAATGGGCATGGAAATCCTCAATAGAAGATTGCTCGGCGATGGCTCTAACTATTTTGTCAGATAGGACACCAATAGCATAAGGATAGATAATTTGCAAAATTTGACATGGGGAAAGAGAAAACACAAGGGCATGATCCTGAAATTCCACTAGAAATCTTAAAAATGAAATTACGTCACTGGTGGTGTTGACGGAAAACTTAGAGATACCTCTAAGCAACATTGCCAATGGATGAGGCAAGCTGCTGAACCCAGGTGACATAGTCGTTAAAGGTTTCAAGGGCAAAGAAGTTAATTCAGAGCGGATGTTACTCAATGACGCACGGCGTTCAGATTCGTTGTTCGATGGGGCAGAGATAGTTTGAGCAGCAACGGTTATCCTATTGACTTCTCCCTGAGGAGGCTCTTCCTCGTTACCTACATTCACCGTGGCGGGTTGATCAGTTTTGGGAGGAGCTTCGCCGGTTAGCAATTGAGTGACCTTATTAGACAATTCAGAAATAGTTTCAAGGAGCGTATTAGCTTGCTTCCTCTGAACGTCATTCACCTTTAGAGACAATAGATCATTAACTCTATTTGCAAAGTGATACAGCCTGCCTTGCACACGCTTAATTTGATTAGGAGATGGGTCGTTTTCATCAAAAAAGCTGACTACCGATGCTAGCCCAGTAATATTCTCGACAATCGTGGAAAGAGAGTCATCAATTTCTTTCTCTCCCAAATTGGGGATAGAAATGGGCAAATCAAGGGACTCTCTAAGCTTGTTAGTGTCTATTGCAACCGTGCCTCCAGATTGAACGTTTCTGATAGTTAACTCATATATCAACTCCTCTTTGCGCAAGTAGTTAAGGAGGAGAACATCGCGAGGGCCGGGCATGATGACAGAACAATTTTGAAAAACTCAAAAAATTCCAGCAACTAAGAAAATTGTTAGAGTTCGGATCAAAGCAATGTTTAGCCGTCAAAAGGGGCTAAATTGAGACCCATTCAACCACGCTCTGCTACCACTTGTTACCGTGTTTTTGTGGTAGTTAAGCATGAAAGAAGGTGCTGGGTGGTGAATAGGTCTCAAGCTACTAAAGAGAAATTAAATTTAAAATTTTAACAAGGTTATATTTTCTTTTCAAAATTAGGTAACAACAAATAGAACAGGTACTTAGTAGCCGAAATACAACTTGAAATGTACAATTACAGGGATTAAAGAATTTGGGCTTCGAGCCCTGAAAACACAATTCTTGAGCAACTAGCTCAACTTTACGATATACCAATTTCAACAAAAGGGGCAGAAGACCCCAATCAAACCCTGGAGCCCTTGCTCCAAATTACACAGCAAAGCCTCCTCGAGGCATACAACTCTCAGTTTTAGAAAAGAGCCACTCGCTCTTAAAGTTAAGCCTCTCCCAGGCCACACCAAACTCAACTTTCAAGTTGTCCTCAAAGGACATATACACAGGGGTAAAATACCCAACCTACTGAGGTCTATTAGGTGAGAAAAGATTAATACATGACCTCTAAAATACAACTTGAGAGGAGGCGAACTTGCACTCCTAATACACTTTGCTTAAGACCTACTTGGCACTAGGCCGTTAATACAAGGGCTAATCCCATACTACAGAGGTGACTTAATGGCAATTTACATTACATTACGGGAGAATTGGTTGAGAAAAATAAGTTCACCTCAAGACGATGTGAGTGGGAACTCGAGAGGGTTAGCACTCTCTATCCCATAATGTAGCTTTACAAGAGAATAGAAGAAAAGAGTAGTTACATTTTAGGAAAAGGTTACATGATGGAAAACGCTTCGAACCCGCCGCGAGAGTTAAACTGCCGACCTAGCAAGAAAAGAAGATATTAATAGGCCATTACCTGGTAGTAGAACGCTGCCGAGGAAAGAGGCGCTTCCCGCCTCCTGCTATGTACTTAATACACAGAAAGATGGAACAGAAGTGGCCCGGAGACCCTAAAATCAGCAGTTTAAATACTCTCGCAGAGAATTCTAGGCGTTAGGGGAAAGAAAACACCCTCCCACAAAGATTTTATTGGGTAGGACCCCGCAACAGATACAAGTTGGGGGAAGATACCCCTGATTGGCCAGAAATTCATTGAAGAAATTCGTGATTGGATACATTCAAAGCAAGGGGAAGAAAGGGGTAAATATTGCCAACTTAAACAATGATAGAAATAAATTTAACAAAGAACAAACTCCTGAAATTAAATTTTCTCCAACAAAATAGTTCTTTGACTCTGCACTAGGTTGCACTATTGTTGATCTTCAGTAGTGTCCTCTAGAAGAGAAAGTTCACACTTCTTAATACAAGCAAAACAAAAGTACATCGAAAATGACACAGTTCACAAACTCAAAATTTTCCAGGTAGTGACATCTTCTGAGAAATTTGAAAATTAAGACCGTAGATAAAGTTCAGATTTCCTCCAGAAGAGGGGTATTAACTGGCGCAACTTTTAAATAAACGGTGTGGAGGTGTACCGCCCGGTACAATAATAATAATAATAATAATAATCGTATGGCCTCAGCTACCGAGTGCAGACATTTCAATTTGATGCCATCTAGCTGTCTGCTCGCCAATTTCGACGTTCCGTTTTACTCTAGGCCTACTAGATGGCAGACGCGAGTAAACCGAAATTCTCTTGGGCGTCTATGGCTGAGATTTAATGAATTTTGTGGGGTAAACACCAAATTTGTCACAAGAGATCTTTCACATGCCGACATCGTACGGCATGGAGTGTCGAATGGACTTTTTTCAATAAAATGGAAATATACCATCTAACCAAGGGTGTATACAACGAAAGGTCAATATCCTTGAACGCCAAGTTCTTTTTTTTTTTTTTTTTGCTAGTGGCTTTACGTCGCATCGACACAATTAGGTCTTATGGCGACGATGGGATAGGAAAGGCCTAGTAGTTGGACGGAAGTGGCATTTGCCTAGTGTGAACATGGGAAACCACGGAAAACCATCTTCAGGGCTGCCTACAGTGGAATTCTAACCCACTATCTCCCGGATGCAAGTTATTTTTTTTTTTGTTAGTGGCTTTACGTCGCACCGACACAATTAGGTCTTATGGCGACGATGGGATAGGAAAGGCCTAGTAGTTGGACGGAAGCGGCATTTGCCTAGTGTGAAAATGGGAAACCGCGGAAAACCATCTTCAGGGCTGCCGACAGTGGAATTCTAACCCACTATCTCCCGGATGCAAGTTCACAGCCTCCCGCCCCTAACCGCACGGCCAATTCGCCCGGTAAACGCCAAGTTCAGGCGCTACCGCACAGTCATTCGCCCGGAAACCCTCTATGCAAAGGAATGCCTTGCAGTGAAAAAAAAAAGAAAAAAGGCATTACTGAGAAACTTGAGATCAAAGAAAAAGCATATTTTGACGAAAATATTGGGCCTTATCAAAGACAAAGGTGAAGAATATAGAAGACGAGCTTTATTTCGACGTAGAAAAGATAACCGATACGATGCGGAAGAGAAGGATTGGTTTCTATGGTCACATGACAAGAATGAGCCCTGCAAGGTCAAGCAAGCGGGTCTTCTACTTCCAACATAAGATGACAAAAGGGGCGTGGTTCACTGAGGTAGGAAAAAAAATCTACACGAGGTGGGCATCACACACGATCCTGAAGGGCAACCCACTTTAGACAAGAGTTTCCAAGAAAAGTAGAAGCTAAAAAACAGGGAAAAAAAGAAACGAACAACACGGGCAACAAATGCGGGAGTAGTTGGCAAATGTTAAAGGCCGGGGAAGGAGACAGTTGAAATGACGTTGGCCGAAACGACATGAATGACTGAATCATAATATTATTGGTTTCTTCGCTCCACCAAAAATTTTACGTTTTTCGAAGACGCCCAGAGGGGCTCTTCTGCATACTGGCGTATTTGAGCACCTGAAAATACCACCAGATTGAGCCGGGATTGAATTTAAGTTCAGATTCAAAGCGAGAACTTGTCAATGTGTCCCGACCGATTTGATCCCTTTTCAGTACACGTACAGGCAACACCACCGATTCAAATTGCATGCCACAACTCCCACGCAATTCACAGAAAATGGAAAATGGAATTTGAATATTGCGCATTGTCGTCTACTCTATGGGGAAATCGGTTGTCGTATATTGAAAATATGAGTTCCTTATTGTTAAAGGATGGTTGTTTCAGGAACTACGTAGGTACAGTTATTACGAGACGTTTAGGCGGGTTAGACTGTAAATTTACTCAAGCGAGTAACAAGTACACTCTAGCCTGCACCACAGTTATGCTATGAGATTTGCATAAAATTACGGGGTACGGCCTGTTAGAACCCCTAGAAATTATGTTATTCTCGCTACATTACGGAAGACCAGGTTAGACAACACTTCATACTAGCCAGATTAGTTTGCATTCTAACTTTGTTCTGTCTAGACATCCGGGGTCCGGTTATAACCAGTGATTACGGGTTTGGTATCACAATGGAATTCCTAGCATCTCAGCCGTTTTTAAGGTTGAAAACGTTTCTTAGCAGACAAAGTACGGGTCCTCATACAACGAAAAACCTAAAATTAAGCGAATTCCTCAATTGTGCCGAAAAGGGCTCGTAGTGGTAGAAAAAGGCAAACTGCTAATCTAATCGACCGGATAACGATGATTAAGAAAAGTATCGTATTTTTAGAAATAAATAAAGAATATATTCTCCTACTTTATTTTATCTATCTAAAACTCGTAGCTTATATCCCTAGGATGTTTTCTTCATTGAGTTACTTGCCTGAAGGGCTAGAACTGTAGATTTTTGGGGGGTTAAAGCATTCGCAAAATATTTTTTACACGCCTTCGTCGATATATCCTTTATCTGTCGTTTATAACAAGAAAGTGCGGCCTGTGTAAAACAGAAACAAACAAAAGCAGAACGGAGGCGAGTTTCGAACTGTGGATCACGAGGCGGAGAGCTAGTACGATGTGCTGTTTGTTCCGTAGGCCTGTAGGAATGTGTCGCGTGCTGGTCTGGAGAAGCATCCTCGAAATATAAAATTTCCTTTTTCTCGGAATTGTGTAGGACTTGCGCCTTGTAATTTGAACCTGTGAAAGTTCTCACCGTGGACTGGATATATATTAAAAATAGATCAGGTCGTTGGGGACATGTTGGCAACGTCTCCTTGTAAACTCGGCCGAACAGAATTTATTAAAACCCACCGCAGGTCCTTGTTTTTTTTTTTTTACTAGGGGCTTTACGTCGCACCGACCCAGATAGGTCTTATGGCGACCATGGGATAGGAAAGGGCCAGTAGTTGGAAGGTAGCGGCCGTGGCCTTAATTAAGGTGTGAAAATGGGAAACCACGAAAAACCATATTCAGGGATGCCGACAGTGGGATTCGAACGCACTATCTCCCAGATGCAAGCTCACAGCCGCGCGCCCCTAACCGCACGGCCAACTCGCCCGGCATTATTACAGTATTAGCTGCCTATGTGGTATAGTGATGAGTGTGATTATCTGCCACCCCTGGAGGCCCGGATTCGATTCCCGGCTCTGCCATGGCATTTGAAAAGTAGTACAAGAGCTGGCACGGGGTCCACTCAGACTCGGGAGATGAACTGAATAGAAGCGGG
Source organism: Anabrus simplex (assembly GCF_040414725.1). Lineage (NCBI taxonomy): Eukaryota > Metazoa > Arthropoda > Insecta > Orthoptera > Tettigoniidae > Anabrus > Anabrus simplex. Next base: position 67,294,391 of record NC_090275.1, on the reverse strand, counting down.
TTCGATTCCCACCTCAGCCATCCTCGAAGTAGTTTTCTGTGGTTACACACTTCCCCTCCAGCCAATGCCAGGATGGTACCTAACTTAAGGCCACGGCCGCTTCCTTCCCTCTTCTTTGTCTATCCCTTCCTATCTTCCCATCCCCCATAACGCCCCTGTTCAGCATAGCAGGTGAGGCCGGATGGCCGCGGTAGGCCTACTGGTTCTACTTTCCAATTATATCCCCTGACTCAAAGTCCCATGCTCCAGGACACTGCCCATGAGGCGGTAGAGGTGGGATCCCTCGCTGAGTCACGGGAAAAGCAACCCTGGGCGGTAAATGGACTACATAAAAAATTAAAAATCGAGTTCTTAATTATTTATCTGTTAGTATATTTTGCTCAGATTGTTATCTTGAATTCCAAATTTATCTTCGTTTTATAAACTTTGCTAACTTTAAAAGCTCCGCTCAAGCTTATTTGCCTACTGATGTTATTCCTCGCCATCTCTCCACTGACAGGTCAGAACATGCCGCCTAGTCGAGCAGCTCGTCTCCTTGCTCTCAAGTCTTCCCAGGTCAAAGTTTGCAACATTTTCTTAGCAGTACATGTTATATGCTGTGTGGCGTATGGCCTCCGAAGAGACCTGGTGCGGGTCTTTTTCTCTTAGACGGCCTATTAGGCGACCTGCATGTCTGTGAAGGTGAGGGCCCTACCTAGGATGATTTCTAATGCTGAATACGCCACATACGCGCAGCCTTCGAGCCATTGGAATCAACCAGTGAAGGTTAAAATCCCCGACCCGGTCGGGAATCGAACGCGGGACCCTCTGAACCGAAGGTTAGTACGCTGACTAGAGGTGGCTGAAAAATAACGTAGCAGTTACTTTGCCACAGTTACGTGCCTGTCACTGTTACAAATGTAACGAGGATAAAAAATAACAGGTTACCAAGTAACGACAACAGAATAACGTACTAGTGAAAACAGTAACTGGGAAGTGGGAACTGTCACTAGTAACAGCCTACAGAGACAGAGAATGTGACCAGAGTTCAGATAGTACGCATGTCTTCGAAGTGAGAACGCTTTCGTAGGAGATTGCTTTAAGTCAAATACACTATAATGCATAATATACTCTATCGTGTATTTATTTAAGTTGGTGCTGTCATCTGGTAACTAAAGTGTAAACTGTTATGACATATTCAACTGCTCAGGGGTAATCGTTGACTCAGACATCGCGCAGGGCTACCTACATTATAATATTATTATAAGTTTCACCTGTATAATTTTTCTTGTACCACAAATTAATATGCTAACTTTCCATATTGATGTTATACATAACATAACATAACATAACATAACATAACATAACATAACATAACATAACATAACATAACATAACATAGCATAACATAGCATAACATAACATAACATAACATAACATAGCATAACATAGCATAACATAACATAACATAACATAACATAACATCATTTTACTTAATCGATCCTCTTGTACCAGTTTGTGTCGAGGTTTGGCTGACAGATCATCGTGTTTTCTTGTCTTCTATCCTTGATCGGGGCATTTTCAAACTCACTCCTCCAGATTTCAGAAAAGACGCTATATTGTCTTCTCATTTCATCGGTTGTCTGCCTCTTGTTAACTTTATAGCAAATAGGAATGCGTGTTTTGCTGCACCGACTTTCAACAGTGTAGTGATGCGCGCGCGCATGTGCGAGTGAATGAATGGGACTTCGCTACACAGCTCTAAGGAGACCAGCTTGAAACCGTGACCAGACTGTGATGAATTAAAGGTGAGTAACGTTGGACGTTATTTTTAACTGTTACTTTTCACAGTTGCTTTATTGTAGCAGTGACAGATGTAGCAGTTACACAAAAATAACCGTTTGTCACACCTCTAACGCTGACCATTCAGCGGACGGATTGGAGAGAGAGTGAAGCTAGCTGTCGGCATACCGAGTAATACCGAAGAGTCTGCTCGACGCTTAACGTCTGTATCCGACAGATGAACCACTATCAACAGCATCATATTCCTTCATTCCATTTGAGTACTGGGGACAGGTTTGGAACTATGTTTTGGTTTTCGTGTACAATCTAGTGATTAGGAATTATACACCAGTAACCTTTCGTACCCTGCTGGCCAACATTCTGATGGTGAAAACTTTCTTTCATCAACAGGACTCGAACTGGCTAACCACTAAGTGAGACCACAAAGACTTGATGCCGTAAGAATCATTGCAATACTCTCCAAAATAGTGAGAACAGCGCACATTAAATAAATACTTGTAAGGGGAATTCGAATTTACTGTACATAGATGTTAAGACTCCGTATTCTAGGCTGACTGTTGATAACTTGTATTTCATGTGAACTGGATTTATTCGTCCGAAAGCCTTATAAAGATCTTCGTATTTTTCCGAGAATACATTTAATATTTCAGGAGCGTGCAGCATTCTCCTGGCAGTGCAATTTGAAATAGACAGAAAAAAAAAGAAAAGAAAACAACAAGGAGGAGAGCTTTCCACTCGATCAGTTGCTTTTTTTCTCTCCGTCTCTCTCTCTTGCAGGCTTGGAATTCACGAAACTTTCTCCTTTCCTTTCTCATAACACGTTTCCTGAAGAGCTGTTAGCTTCCGAGAATCTGTTTTGTGCTGTGGGAATCCAATTCGGCCCTCCTTTGTAATAGACACGCTATCGTTAACCTAGGTGAGTGCTAGTTTAGTAAGGTGGCCTGTAGTTTGTTGGGAGATTCCGGTGTTACGGGGTGATATTATTATGTCAGCTACCGAGCTCGATAGCTGCATTCGCTTAAGTGCGCCCTGTATCCAGTATTTGGGAGATAGTGAGTTCGAACTCCACTGTCGATGGTTTTCCGTGGTTTCCCATTTTCACACCAGGCTAATTATGGGGCTGTATCTTAAGGCACGGCTGCTTCGGTCCCACGCCTATCCCTTTCCTGTCCCATCGTCACCTTAAATCTATCTCTGTCGGTGCGACGTAAAGCAACTTGTAAAAAATAATAATAATCAACTGTCCCCTTCTGACTGTTGTTAATAGGTGCCCAAACATTCTGAAGTAATGAGCCCCAGCCCCTCACCCCACAGTCCGGCTCCACGGCTAAATGGTTAGCGTGCTGGCCTTTGGTCACAGGGGTCCCGGGTTCGATTCCTTGGACACTCCCGGCACTAAAACCCATAAGCCATTATATTTCATTCTCCCACAGCACTAGTTGCAGATAGAGAATTGTGGCGACGTTTAGCAAATTCACAGAGGCTTGCAGACTGAACGCTGAATTGCATAACAGTCTATAATGATAATGGATGTATGTATGTATGTATGTATGTATGTATGTATGTATGTATGTATGTATGTATGTATGTATGTAATCAAACCATTACAGCTTACATCAGTAGTGTAATTCACTTAGTGTCTGCGAACTAGTTCAGCTGTGTGAACGAGTCGAAATGTTCAGGAAGTGCAGATGCTCCGAGGTTGTCCAGAGTCCTTGCACTGAGAGGAGCGGGTAGAGTCACAACAGAAGGCTGTGTTCTGCTACAGTGGGGTGTCACAGGGGGCTGCGGTGCACGGGACATTAACCCTGAGGGAGTTAGCTTGTGTCGTAAAGCCAGACAGACCCGACTGCGTTGACACCATCGCTAAGTTAATTGGGCCTGAGTCATTACCAGAATGACTCAGCGGGGTAGACAGGGGACCAGCTTCACTTTACACACAATCTCTGCCCCGACATACGAAATGAGATATCGTTAATACCTCCCTACTGAATTAACGTAAGGTTTTTCTTTTTATTCGAGGGGTTAGGACAAGCTGATCCCCATCTTAATTCGTGGTTTAAGTAATTACTTACTACACGGTTTATTATTTCGTAATTTCCAAGATAAGTTATCTTATAGCAGTGATAACTGCACTAAGCTCATGAGGGAAATTTGTAATATGGCTCGGATTTAGAAGTGGCATTTGTCCCCCGCGATTCGAAGTTCGCTGCTACAACATTTTAGGTTCTGGCAATTTATTTTATTTATCGTATGATGAAAGGAGGAATATCAGCTATTTACAAAATATGCACAAACACACACACACACACACACAAGTTCATAAGAATATTCACAATACTATGTCCAGTTGGTTAATCCAGTCAACGGCTTCTTGTGTTAGGTTGAGGAGATCTTTCATTGATCCTCTAAACGCTCTGAGGGGACCTTCAAGCACTATATGATCCATGGTTTGCTGTTCTTCACCACAGTCGCAATGAGGAGAGGACTTCCATCCCCACTGGCAAATCCGCGAACCTTTTAGTGACTCTTCGTTTTACTGGGGGTGAGGAGTAAGGAGGGAGCTACAACGGTTCCGGTAACACTGCCAACTGAACGGAAATTAAATCTGAATTGAATCGATAGTATGATCGATCGATATGAATTTTCTAAACCGTCGTTTCCGTGTAGGAATTCTAGGTTGTTCTTGTGATGTACTTTGATTTTCCTCTCTCATGTTCAAGCTTAACTTTGCTGTGTACATAACTTTTTTTTTTTTTTTTTGCTAGTTGCTTTACGTCGCACCGACACAGATAGGTCTTATGGCGACGATGGGACAGGGAAGGGCTAGGAGTGGGAAGGAAGCGGCCGTGGCCTTAATTAAGGTACAGCCCCAGCATTTGCCTGGTGTGAAAATGGGAAACCACGGAAAACCATTTTCAGGGCCGCCGACAGTGGGGTTCGAACCTACTGTCTCCCGAATACTGAATACTGGCCGCACTTAAGCGACTGCAGCTATCGAGCTCGGTTGTGTACATAACACACAGCCGACTTGATGGGTCGCTCTAGCTAGCTCGCGCAGTGAGGGATCCTCACGGCGATGCATAATCGATTCACATTTTTTTGTGTCAGAGGTTGCCAATACAAATCTCGAAGATAACCGAGGTCTGCCATTCAGCACTAGGGAGCCGAAGTATCACTAAAAGTTTCGCGGACAGTACAGACATCGTCAGTGATGGTAGGTTGATGTAAACAAATACAGGGGCATCTGCCTGCTTCAGGGGCGGGGTTACCATGGTCTTTTCACGTTAACAATAGGTCCTGATGTAAACAAAGAGGAGTATACAAATATACATTGACTGTGCGAGTGTATAGGCGCTCAAATATAATTCAGTATATGGTACTGTATGTTTCCCGCATTTAAGAGTTTATCAGACTTAATTTTGATTATTACCTATATATATTTCATCTCTCATGTCATGTCATTTCATTACAAACCCTGTCGATGTCCACAACAAACTTTATATCTATACATCCTGTTGTTTCAGAGAAAAGTATACATGCGAGGAACTACCGGTTGGGCAAAGTAAAACTGAACCGGAGAATATTTACAATAGAACTGACACGGGACTGGCTCTTGTTAATAAACATCACAGAAAAAGCTGGAAATGGCTTCATCTGAAGAAATTAAAAACTGAGGATCCAAAAGTCCTGACTCCATTTCACTCAGGAGTGCGACAGGCTTCGGCAGCCCGCACAATTCCTATCCACGCCGCTAGATGGAGTTTCATTCATTCCATTCCTGACCCGGTCGAACGGCTGGAAACAGGCCGAGGTTTTTCATTTCATTGTAAAGATGTTACGCGGTTAATTTGTTTTCGTTTTAATGGTTGAAGTTCCTAAAAAAAAGAATTGCTTTCATACAACTTATGGAGTATACAATTCATCTAAATCTACAAAAAATATTAAAGGGCAGATTTTTAATTTATTCGGCATTGTTTAAAACATATTGTAGGCGTACGTGTCGTGCCTTTAGTGAAAAACTCATCTTCATAATCTAAACCTCTAAGCAGTCTGTCCAACATTGTGCTTGAAGCATCAACTAAGTCACCTCAACGCACCTGTTTACCCTTCGAACCCACCCATTAGAAACGACAACTGAACTCTTGCTTCGTTGATATCCATTCATCTATCACCGCTCACGATGCGTGTACCAAACAAGTTAACCACGCCACCTTACGTGACATGGAACCCGAATTTCAGAATTGACATGTGTTGTTGTTGTTGTTGTTGTACTTATTCGTATTTCTTTGATTAGTAGTGTACCGTCGTACTAACTCGTAGGAAGTTAGCGACCGTGGTTTTGAAACAGGTATAGCCCCAGAATATGCTTGGAAGTTTATGGAAGTAGAGTGGGTCTCGGCCCACAAATGGCCACGGCTGATGCGTGGTCCGACAGCTCTGCATTCCGACCGGCCAACCCAGCAGAGGATGGGTGGCCACGGCTCTACCGTGGCTCTACGCCTCTGTATTCGGGAGATGGAGAAGGGGTTGGTCCCCACGGTCGACTGTCATGAGAATGGTTTTCCCTGATTTCCCATTCTCCTGTACTAAGGCGAATGCTAGGACAGTTCCTAGTATAGGCCACGGCCGCCAACCCTTTCACCTTCTCCGTCCCCTTCAAGGGAGGAATGAAAACATTTAGTAGTAATATTTGCTTGGAGTTAAAATGCCAAACAATGTAAAACGATTTTCAGGGCTACCGTCAGTGAGATTTGAACCCACCATCTTCGAAATGCAAACTCACAGCTACGCGACTATAACACGTAGCCAACTCGGCCGACTTATTATTATTATTATTATTATTATTATTATTATTATTATTATTATTATTATTGTTGTTGTTGTACCGGGAGGTACACCTCTACGCCGCACATTTAAATCTTGCGCCTAAAAGAACTCCTCTACAGGAGAAACACTGAACTCGAAACTAGACCTATTTTAACCTTTTCGCTGAAGATGGCACCACTAAAATTTGTTATTGTGAACTGTGTGAATTTCTACTTGTTTTTGTTTTCCATTCATCAAGAAGTTTGAACATTCTCTCATAGATGTCACCGCTAAAAATCTATGATCATGCACCCTGGTGCGAAGTGGAAGAACCTATTTGAAGAAATTTTGTATTCATAAGTTTTTTCTTTACTAAATTTCGTTCATCCATTTTTGGGTTGGCAATATTAATCTTTCCTTTCCGCCTGTTTTGAATCCAACCAATCAAGAATTTTTGTAATTAATTTCCAACCAATCACATATTTCTTCTTCGATTTTGTGTGTAACTTTTGTATCCTCCAATAACATTCTGTGGGTGTGTCTTGATTATTCATGAAAGGTCTCGAACCTTCCCCGAGGGTTTATAAACTGCGGGTTTTCACGGCTCTTGGCCATTTGATCAACATCTAACTAAGTGTGTTTGTGAAGCAGGAGGCGGGAGGTGCCTCTTTCATCAGGCAGCAGTACTTCGACAAGGTATGGCCACTTAACATTTTTACCTTTTGCTAGCTCCGCAGTTTAACCCGAGGGATAGGTCCGAAACTTTAATATGTAACCACCTTCTCTAAAAATGTAATTTTCTGCCGGCTTATGTAAAAATTTCATAAAATCTTTAACTGTAAATAAGGGATAGAGAGTGATACACCCTCTCGAGCTCCCCTTCATCTTGGTTTGAGGTACCGCATTTGTTTTTAATATGTATTAAAGTTATCTCCATCCGAGCAAACTCAGTAGTTTGGGATTAGCCCCTGTTTCGTTGGCCAAGAGCCCTATAGGTTTTTAAATTTATCTTTGGAAGCTCAATCTTTGACTCCATTCCAGTTGTACTTGGGCCGTTTATTGAACCTATTCTTTTTCACTAAGGCCCCGTAGGTTGGGTACTAGATAACTCTGTGTAATAAGATTGCTATTTGTAAAAAGTGCCTTGTAAGGCCAGTAATTACTAGATTTTCACATTGTGTTGCCTTGAGTAGGATGGGAACACTGAGAGCACCTCAGGTCTTTTCAAGTATTGTAAGAATGCCTCTGGGAGGCTCGATATTGTAATTAGGAGCAAGTGCTCCATGTGTTAGGGGATTTCTGCCCTTTGAACAAATTAGTGTTTTGTAATGTTGAGCTAGGAGCTCAAAATTGTAAAACTAGGGGCTTGTAGCCCAAGAGTGTTAAAATTCTGAAATCTTGGATCTCTCAAAGTCTTGTTTCCAAATTGTTATTTCATCAAGTGAAAAGTTATAATTTTGTTGTTTCTTCTGAAAATATAACCTTAAATTAATTTTGACTTTGTAGTTAGACCCATTCATCCCGGAACAATTATTATTATTATTATTATTATTATTATTATTATTATTATTCTTTCGAATGGGCCACCAGAGGACCACGTGCCAATTTCAATTCCTTCTTCTTTGTTCTTTCCTTTTCTTCCAGTACGCTTTCATCTGTTCACTATGTTTCTTCTTTCTGTCTTCAGACCACTTTGAACCAGTCGTTTTTACTTTCCTACCTTGGAATCCTTCTATTTTCAATACTTTTAACCGAAAGCCTTCTCTATTATTTATTTCTTCTGTTGTTATATTGTTTTTTTCTAAATCCTTTCTTACTTCGTTGACCCAGCTTGTCGTTGATTTCTTACTCCACAAATATCTGAAAATCTTACTGGTTAATCTACTATCTTGCATTCGATATAAATGTCCAAAAAACATAAGTCTCCTTTTCCTCATTACATCTGATATATTTTCTATTTTTTGATATATTTCAGCATTACTTCGTAATTTCCAACCTTCTGCTGTGTTTTGTGGGCCTAATATTTTCCTCATGATTCGCCTTTCTAGTATTTCTAGCTTATCTAAATTATAGTTTAATGCCAGACACTCGCTTGCATATAGGCATTCTGGCTTCACTACTGTGTTGTAATGCCTTATTTTTGCATTTTTGGATAGGCATCTTTTATTGTAGATATCTTTGGTGACACCATAAGCTCTCTCCATTTTATGTACCCTCTCCTCTACTGCAGATTTTTCTAAACCATTTTCTTGGATTATTTCCCCTAGATATTTGAATTTTTTTACCCTCTCTATTTGGCCAATATCTGTTTTCAGAAATTTTGGTGCATCCCAAATATTTGTTAAAAATTTTGTTTTTTCTGCAGAAATTCTTAAGCCAGTTCAGCTGGCGATTCTTTCCAAGACATTTACTTGGGTTACAGCAGATGTCACATTTTCAGAAAGTATTGCAAAGTCATCTGCAAATGCAAGACAATTTATTTCAATCCTTTTGTTTCCTCTTCCTAACCTTATCGGTGAAATGTTGAGTTCAATAAGTTTTTCGTTCCAAATTCTCACTATTTTCTCTAGGACACAATTAAAAAGAATTGGGGATAGTCCGTCGCCTTGTCGTACACCAGTTTTTATTTTGAAAGGCTGTGATATCTCTCCCAGAAATTTCACTTTAGAGACTGTGTCTGTAAGTGTTTCACGGATTAGATTTGCCAGTTTAGACTTTATGCCAAATTCTCGAATTATTTTATATATAGTTTCTCTGTCAACAGAATCAAAAGCCTTTTTGAAATCTACAAACATGACTACAATGTCCTTTGAATTAAGTAACCTGTGGCGAATTACTGACTTAAGATTAAATATTTGTTCTGAGCATGATCTTCCTTTCCTGAAACCACCTTGATATTCACCTAAATGATTGTCTAGTGTTGTTTCTACTCTGTTTAATAAAATTTTGGAAAATATTTTATATGCCACTGCTAATAAAGATATTCCTCTGTAGTTATTAACGTCCTGTTTATTACCTTTTTTGTGGAGTGGATGTATCAAGGCTACTTTCCATTCCTCAGGAATTTTTTCAGTTTTCCAGATTTCTTCAAAGAGTAATTGTAGCTCATTTGCTATATTTGGCAAGGACCACTTCAAAAGTTCCGCTGTAATAGAATCTTCTCCGCTAGCTTTGTTGTTTTTGAGGGTTTTAATTACTTCTTCAATTTCTTTTATAGTTGGTGGTATGTCTTTTTCCAAATTTTCATCAATATCTTGAAATTCTAATTTATGACTTGGTTCAGGACAGTTCAAAAGTTGATCAAAATATCTTGCTAATATCTCACAATTTTCAGTATTGCTTAGTCCAATTCTGCCGTTTTCATCCTTGAAACTAACATTTGTAGTTTGGTACCCCTTTAATTCATTCTTAAAAGTCTGATAAAAGTCACGGGTGTTATTTTTTATAAAGTTTTTGTCCATTTCTATAAGTTTCTCCTTTTGAAAGGCTCGTTTAGTACTTCTGATTATCCTTGCTGTTTCCTTCCTTTGTTGTTTAAACTGATCAAAATCTTCAATTTTCTTTGAGCATTTCCATTTTTTCCATGTTTTAGCCCTCTCTGCTAAAGCTTCTTCACATATTTCATTCCACCATATTTTCCTTTTATTTTTTATTGGCCCAAATGTTTTCTGTGCTGCATAATTAATTGCTTTGGATATTTCTTCTTCTTCTTCTTCTTCTTCTTCTTATTATTATTAATGCACCTAGAGCTGGGGTCTTGGATTGGCTTCTGCAGGTCCGTGAAAGTAAAATAATATAAACGCCAGCAGCAGAAAGATAACGGAGAAATTTTATTTTCCACAATGCATAGTACAAGTTATCAAACAACATTTCTAAACTGCCGGCTTCGCAGTGTAGCACCATAACTGCCTCTTACCCGCAGGTCCCAGGTTCGATTCCCGGTCAGAACAGGGATTTTTACCTGGATCTGAGGGCTGGTTTTAGGTTCACTCAGCCTACGTGAGCTATCTGACGGGGAGATAGTGGCCCCGCTTTAGAATGTCAGGAATAACGGCCGAGAAGTTTCGTCGTGCTATCCACACCACACCTCGTAATATGCAGGCCTTCGGGCTGAGCAGCAATCGCTTGATAGGCCAAGGCACTTCAGGGCTGTTCAGCTACGGGGTTTGGTTTGATTTGTTTCCGTAGTTACGAAGGTCGATCAAATATAAACGGGATTGTTGTTCCTCAACATCAACAGTTGGTAGGACTGGCCCCGAGCTTCTGCTATGCTTAGGTGGGACCGTTAGGAGTGGAGAGAGCGTGCTGTTAGATATTTCCCGCCGTTTTGTTCAGTAACGCTGACGATGTCGGAGCAACAGGTGCACTGCGCAATTATAGCATTTCTTGCTCGTGAAGGAGTTACAGCGGCGGAAATTTGTCAGAGATTGACTGCACAGTTCGGTGATCAAACATTGTCAAGGACGTGTCTGTTTGCCTGGCATAAAAAGTTCAAGGAAGGACGAGAACGTGTGGAAAATCAGCAATACGATCAACGTCCTCGGACCAGCATTACAGACGAAAACATTCGTACGGTTAAAGACATTATTGACGACGATCGACGGGCGACAGTATCAGAAATTGCAGAACAAATCGGAATCAATTATGGGAGCTGTCAAGCAATCATCACAAACAACCTACAGTTCCGTAAAGTGTGTTCTAGATGGGTCCCTCGCCTTTTGACCGAAAATCTGAAGTTGAGACGTTTGGAGGTCTGTCAGAGGCTTACAGAAAGGTTTGCGGAAGAAGGTGGTCATCCTACTTACAAGAAGGTCTAGGAGGGCAACGATTTGAAGATGACGACAGTGTGGAGGACTTCGGGCGCAACTGGCTGGTGACACGACGCTGTTCTTTTTTACGTTGAGGGCATCAAAAAGCTGCCCATACGCGGGGACAAATGCATTTGCAAAGCAGGAAACCATGTGCAAAAAATAAATTGTAATTGCATTGTGTTTTTCAGTAAATGAATTTAAATAAAAAATAAAATTCCCGTTTATATTTGATACATCGTATAAACTACATTTGCTACTATATACTGCACCCTTTGGTCAAGGTCATGGGTTCAATACCTTTGTGCCGCGGGGTTTTTGCACTTCTTTCTACAAAGCAATAAGTCGACACCTATAGGGTGTCAAAGATGACCAGGATGTTGCCTTGCCAAACATTCCCCAGTTTCATCTTCTTATTCATGTCAAAAAACAACGCGTTGCATTGAACTTTCAACATTTGTTTCTAGATCCAACTCAAACTGTTCATTTAACACTGATCTGAATTTAGGGCTGTCGTCGAAGGTGGCAGATTCCCTATCAGTTGTTTACCTAGTCTGTTCGTACATGACTTCAAAGAACTTGGAAATTTATCAATTATCACCCTTGGAAAGTTATTCCAGGCCCTCATTTATCTTCCTAAAACCAATATTTGTCCCAATTTTCCCTCTTGAATTCCAACTTTATGTTCACAATATAATCTTTCCTACTTTTAAATCCTCCACTCAAGCTTATTGCTACTCGTTTGGCGGAAACCATCCAAATCGTACTGGTTTCCTTTGGATCTTTTCCAGTTCTCCAATCAAGTGATCCTGGCGAGTGTCCCATGTACTGAAACCACTCTTATTGACGTCTTACTAGTGATTCATACGTCCTCTCCTTTACGGCCTTACTACAACCCCTAAGTACTCTCATACTCATAAGAATATGAAGATATCTGTAACCTTAATTACAATCTCGCTAACGTGATTACTTCCGTATAATATCACCGATGTACTTACAGTAGTCCCTGTGAGGTACATTCACTCCATCAACGCAGTAATGCATGTTATACATGTGTTCGTGCGACATAGATACCTGCAGAAAGTCGCCGTATGCTGGCAGTAGGACTACACTGTACCATTTCAACAACGTGTTGGTGTTCAAGCACAGGTTATGGACCTACACGTTCAGAAGAAAAATGGTAACTTGGAAGAATATCTGTTTCACGCATTGTGCTGAAAATTCTGGTAAACGCTCTACGATCAGGATTCGACGTGTTCGAAAGCGCCGACAGTATTCCTCGACAGCAGCAGGAGCACTATCATCGCAGAAGCCATAAACATACTGGTACATTTGCAAATCATGGCAAGATCAAGAATTCCGGACAGCTTCCCTCATAACAAGACAGCTCTTCATTTGATCTCAGATGATAGCCAGAGGAAATCCCTCGCACTTCTTCACTCATAACACACCATGGATAACTGCGCGTTTAACGGGCTAGTTTAATGGCAAAAAGACATCCCGACCAAAGAGGTTGAAAGCAACGACGTAGGTTGGGCTGAAATAAAACGTCAAAGTGATTGGGTGGGTAAGACACATAAGTGCGCGCCACTAGCCCCAGAATAAATGTACCTACATTAAATGTGTTCTGTCTCGAAAATCATTCGGAATAGGACATATGTCTATATGAAGTTTTCTGCTTCAAATGATCCTTCCTGTTATTTCCCTGAACATTGATCATTCCTTCTGGGACATCCTGTATAAGAAAGTATAAAGGCCCAATAATACTGCCTTGCGGAACTCCCTTCTTAATCATTACAGGATCAGATAATACTTCAGGTACCCTAATTCCCTGAGTTCTGTTTTCTAGAAATTTAGTCATCCATTCAGTCATTCTTTTGTTTTGTCCAATTGCCCTCATTCTCCCACGATACACCCAATACCCACGGTTCCCTTGTTGGTCCCGAGGTGTTTTTCTTTAATACTATTTGTTCGGGGCGTCGACCCATGTGGATCTTTTGCCCCTACTGGCACCATATTGTATGAACCTGCGTGTAATTGGAATGGCGGTAGTGTGGAATGTTGTGTGTGAGGAAAGGAAGATTAATGACGTCACAAACACCCAGTCCCCCGGCCAGGGATATTAATCCTTACAATTAAAAACCCTGACCCGGCCGGTAATCGAACCCGGGGCCGCCGGGTGACAGGCGGACGCGTTGCCCCCTAGATCGCGGGGCCGGACTAATCCCGAGGTTACGAATAATGAAAGCATTTAACTTCTGCTCCTCCAGGGGTCATCGAGGCCTGTACGGAGACGCCTTTGTTTTTTTCCCTCGAAATATCATGGCTGCACTTATTAACAAACAACACGTTCATTATAGTATTTGGAGTCGCTCCAATCAACGAGAAGATGCGGCAGTCACGCTTGAGTGGTATGACCATGTTTTATGACGTGATTACAAGCTGTGTTGGATGGAGGCAATGAATGTCAACGTACGAAAACTGAAGTGACATACAGAGGATTTAAACCAACAACATGACGTGTGTACCTTCTCAGGTGCCTTACATTGTCACAAACGGCGCAAGCAATGGGCTCACAATGGACTCTGCAATTACGCGGGATAGGCGTGTATTTTTTTTTTTTTTTTTTTTTGCTAGGGGCTTTACGTCGCACCGACACAGATAGGTCTTATGGCGACGATGGGATAGGAAAGGCGTAGGAGTTGGAAGGAAGCGGCCGTGGCCTTAATTAAGGTACAGCCCCAGTATTTGCCTGGTGTGAAAATGGGAAACCACGGAAAACCATCTTCAGGGCTGCCGATAGTGGGATTCGAACCTACTATCTCCCGGATGCAAGCTCATAGCCGCGCGCCTCTACGTGGAAATAATAATAATAATAATAATAATAATAATAATAATAATAATAATAATAATAATAATAATAATAATGTCCAGCTCCATGGCTAAATTGTTAGCGTGCTGGCCTTTGGTCACAAGGGTCCCGGATTCGATTCCCGACAGGGTCGGGAATTTTAACCATAATTGGTTAATTTCGCTTTCATCCTCATCACGACGCACAGGTCGCCTACGGGAGTCAATTCAAAAGACCTGCACCTAGCAAGCCGAACTTGTCCTTGGACACTCCTGGCATTAAAAGCCATTCGTCATTTCATTTCATTTCAATAATGATAATGGCTCTACGTCCCACTAACTACACTTTTACGATTTTCGGAGACGCCGAAGTGCCAGAATTTAGTCCCGCTGGAGTTCTTTAACGTGCCAGTAAATCTACCGACACGAGGCTGACGTATTTGAGCACCTTCAAATACCACCGGACTGAGCCTGGATCGAACCTACCAAGTTGAGGTCAGAAGGCCAGCGCCTCAACCGTCTGAGCCACTCAGCCTGGCTATAATAATAATAATAATAATAATAATAATAATAATAATAATAATTTGGAAGGGTTCCAAGTCGAAAGAACTGCAAAGATGGGAAGAGCCTGGATGGATGGACAGAAGAAACAGCATAGCGCCCGTATGAAGGAGTACTGGAGGAAGACGAAACTTCAGACAACGAAAAAAATTAATTGTAGCGTGATCCTAAGTGGTCAGTTCGCAAACAAAAAATGTTAAGACAAATAATAATGCATATACTCAGTCAACTTGTCAAACGAAGCTGCAGAACAAGCAGCGATACTACCAGTTGCGACTGGAGAAACAGGACTGGGCACGTAACAACCTGAGACAGTCCTAAATAAGCTGTAGCTGCCCATCTGTCTGCTCGGAGACATCCAAATATCTGCAGTTGTCAACACCTCCAGAATTATGTGCAAAAACTCAATGAAAGTTCAGTGAAAATTTAGAATGATTCTGCTTAATAATTATTTAGCCGTGCAATTAAAATGAAATACCAGATGAGACATCTGTGTACAGACTAAATAATAATAATAATAATAATAATAATAATAATAATAATAATAATAATAATAATAATAATATAAACTCTAAATTAAAACACTGTAACCCGGTAAACAAGCCTGACGCATTGGAGGCAGATCACGAACAAAAAATCTAGAAGAATAAAAAATTAACATTGTTAGAAAAATATTTGGCGCAGTATCCACTGAAGGAGTTGTTGAAGAAATGAAAAGTGAAAATCCACAGCCTGTTTCCAGTCATTCGACCGGGTCAGGAATTGAATGAATGAAGCCCCATCTAGCGGCGAGGATAGGAATTGTGCCAGCTGCCGAAACCTGTCGCACTCCTCTGGGGCAATGGCTATTGAATGACTGGTGAAATGAAATGATACTGGAGAGTGTCGCTGGAATGAAATACGACAGGGAAGACCGGAGTACCCGGAGAAAAATCTTGAGGAAATATCAGACATTATTAGAAACAGTGATTGTATGACCATATTCAAAGGATGGACAATGGAAGACTTACTAAATGGATATTTTATCATATCTCGTCACTAAAAGTCAAATCCGACTCGTTGGCTGAACGGTCAGCGTACTGGCCTTCGGTTCAGATGGTCCCGGGTTCGATTCCCGGCCGGGTCGGGGATTTTAACCTTAATTGGTTAATTCCTACGGCACGGGGGCTGACTGGGTATATGTATTGTCTTCATCATCATTTCATCCTCATCACGACGCGCAGGTCGCCTACGGGGGTCAAATAGAAAGACCTGCAACTGGCGAGCCGAACCCGTCCTGGGATATCCCGGTACTAAAAGCCATACGACATTTCATTTCATTACTAAAAGTCTAGAATAATTGGATAATCGAGATTGAAAATGACTTTCAAGAAATCAACATAACAGATGAAATTATATGGGACACAACTTTGTGAAAAGAAGAAGAAGAAGAAGAAGAAGAGAAGAAGAAGAAGAAGAAGAAGAAGAAGAATACTTACTACCTGTTGTCCTGCGAGTTCATCCCATGGAGTGGTTTGACATATCTCTGACATGTACGCAGATGGCTAAAACATGATCTTTAATGATGTGACTACTACTACCCCAATGTTAGCCCTAAGCATTACAGCACACATAGGTCCGACTCGTTGGCTGAACGGTCAGCGTACTGGCCTTCGGTTCAGAGGGTCCCGGGTTCGATTCCCGGCCGGGTCGGGGATTTTAACCTTAATTGGTTAATTCCAATGGCACGGGGGCTGGGTGTATGTGTTGTCTTCATCATCATTTCATCCTCATCACGATGCGCAGGTCACCTACGGGTGTCAAATAGAAAGACCTGCACCTGGCGAGCCGAACCCTTCCTGGGATATCCCGGCACTAAAAGGCATACGACATTTCATTTTTTACAGCACACATATACTACTACAGTCACCGCAATTACAACGTTTACTAGATACATTTAAATACACTCAAGTACGCTGAGGTGTTGACCTACAATATCACAAACTTCTTATTAAACTATTTTAACTAACAATAACATAACAATGGCTGGATATTGTTAATTCATCTGTGTTCTGTCTCTTCCGCTGCGTCATTATCTCGCTGCTGCAGCTGAATAAATACTAACTCGTCAACGGGCCATCCTCGTATTGTAGTGGTGGCTTGTTTGCCTCTTATCCGGAGTTTGATTCCCGGCTAGTTTAGGGATTTTAATCTTGCAATGAGAGCTAGAACGGAGATTATTGATCTCACGTCATAGCCCTTCAGAATGTGCAGGGAATCTGTCTGGGCAGCAGCCGCCTTGGAAGCTGTTGTGCCAGGGATTATTTTTGGTTTGTTTGTTTTAACCCTTCCGTCTCGTGGTATAGTGGTTAATGTGATTAGCTGCTACCCCCGAAGGCCCGGGTTCGATTCCCGGCTCTGCCACGAAATTTGAGAAGCGGTACGAGGACTGGAACGAGGTCTTCTCGGTTTTACGTGTTTACGTCGCACCGGTACAGTTTGGTCTTATGACGACGATGAGACAGGAAAGAGCTAGGAGTTGGAAGGAATCGTCCATAGGTTTGGTTGCCTGATGTGAAAATGAGAAATCACGGAAAACCATCTGAGGGCTGCCGACAGTGGGGTTCGCACACACTATCTCCCGAATGCAAGCTGAGAGCTCCATGAATCGAAGTGCACAACCTGTCTGTCGGTAATGCCCTTCTTGACACTAAATCCATCTTTCTGTGGTGGTAGGCAGTGAGGTATTTTGTATGTAAATGAGAGAGGAATTTAACTACTGCACACGCTGCCAAAATCCCCCGCCCTTGGATCTGGGACCTTGTGAACCGAAGGCATCTATGTTAGCCAATTAACTGGTGAGGCAACTAGTGTTTGATCCAAGGCTAATAGGACATATTTGAAAGAGGCATGCGTCTTTCTATCCATACGCATTAGTCTACTATAACGAGAACAGGCTGTACATCGGTCTCCTATCTAGGACTATTCGAATCTTTGTCTGATAAAGACTTCTTTTTTTTTCCTAAGCCGTGCTCCCGAATGTTGCCATCCCCAGTGTGAACAATAACGGGTGCTTGTCTCTCTAGGGGATCTCCCCGCCCACGCCGCCACTTTAGGGAGGATATAGTCCCACTGGAGCACGAGAATTCTCTCTCATGAACAGCCACGGTCATGACACGACTAATACACTTCCATGATTGTGAAACCTCTGATTTTATGCCATGGGAAGGGGGATTATGCCAATTCTATCACAAAAGTAAGCGCAGCACGTATCCTAAAAATTCAGTTTTCTTCAAAGGTCAAACAGAATTCAGCGATATTGCCAACTACCGGCTCATCAACAACGCGTACCGGTACGTCCTCTAGAGCAGTGGTATTCAAAGTGTGATACGCGTACTACTACGGGGTTGTCTCAAGGAGTACGCAAATTTATCATAGCTTGGAATTGTTTCCAGTGGGCAGTTTAGAAAACAGTTGAGCCTGCTCATTTTCAGTATCTTGTTTTGATTCAGTCTAACCAGTTGCGTGCGGTGAACACATTCTTTACCCCAGCTGCAAAAATGTTTTTTAAATATAAGCAATCGTAGCCTCACTACACTCTCTAAAGTCAACATTACCATTTTATGAGGCTGCATTTTTCGTGGAAAGGTCTACCCGAGAAAACTCTTTAAAAATATTTTCAACCACACACTCATACATATTTCCAAATTGATATTCACGGCAGTGACGACACCATCATAACTTAATCTAGAGCAGATTTTAAACAATGTACTTACAGTTTCACCCGGTGATGCTTCGTGATAGTACAGTCATGGTTTTCACAAAAATGCACTGGGACCAAATATTTGCTTTTAACTTAAAAAGCCTAACCTAAACTGAATCAGCAAAATTTAACTGGTATTTTACCGTCGTTGAAGTTTTATAGTTTCACTCGCATACTGAGTGCACGTGCATCAACGACGAACGAGGGAAAATATTTGTCACGACGTATAACACACGTTATATTAATGAAGAATGCCACAGAACTCGCGAAACCTTCACCTATAATCCAAGAGGAACACTACAAAAATTCACTATAGACCACCATCGCAGACAACCAAATACAAACTCTGTGTTCATGCTGGGCAACCTAAATATTTGTCTGCGGCTATCAGAAAACATGCTCTACACATGCCATCAATGAATTGCTTAAAACATCTTTATACATGTCGAAATCCAAAAATAAAATATATTCTTCTATATTACAATTGATTTCATAAACTGGCTCTATTTTTATTAGCAAGACGATGTTCAAGTGGCTATACTGTTAACATGTTGATATTTTTCTTGTAGTCTCTAGTCTGTGGCCTGAACACTTCAAGTGTCAAGTATTAAAACAAACATGCCTTACCTAAGCAAGCTGGCCTGTCGCCGTAAATTGCTGTCGGGGGTCGGCCCACAGCTCCGCCCCGCTCCCAGGACAAGGAAGCTTCAAGTGCATGCGTCAACCAAGCGACCTTAAATTTCGCAGGGGTAGCTCTCTTTCGCGCCGGCAAGGAAATGGAGCTCGCTGGAGAAGCTGAACTGCGGTAGTGCGAGCGGATTGTGGAGACAACTGTATTTGGCTTGGCTTAGATGTTCGCAGACTTTTAAACATTATAAACAGCGTTCTAAGGAATGATCCAAGGCTAATAGGATCATTTGAGTGGAGACGGTAGAATAACACGGACGTTATCCCCTGCCTGTCGTAAGAGGCGACTAAAAAGGGCCCCAGGGCCTCTGAACTAGGGAGCGTGGGTTAGCGAACACGGGGCCCTTGGCTGAGTCCTAGCATTGCTGCCACTTACTTGTGCCAGGCTCCTCACTTCATCTACGCTATCCGACCTCCCTTGGTCAACTCTTGTTCTTTTCCGACCCCGACGGTATTAGATATCGAGGCCTAGGGAGTCTTTCATTTTCACGCCCTTCGTGGCCCTTGTCTTTCTTTGGCCGATACCTTCCTTTTTCGAAGCGTCGATTCCCTTCCATTTTCTTCCTCTCTGATTAGTGTTCCTAGTTGTACTTCCTCTTAAAATAATGATCACCACCACAACTATTTCATGCATCAGTGCGACCAGGGACCCTGAGCAAGCGGGATAAGCTGCTAAAGAAGAAGAAGAAGAATAATAAGAAGAAGATAATGATGATGATGATGATGATCATGATGATCATGATGATCATGATGATCATGATGATCATGATTGTTTATATTATTTGGCATCCAGCAACAATCATTTGTTATTTCTTGTAAAAGTGCAATATACTCGTACTTCGGGGGTACGACGAAGGAAAACAATTTAGGGCAGGTTTCGCAAAACTTTACATCTACTGTACAAAATTATAAATTTTGTGATATTGGTGTATCCTTATTATGTTTTAGCACAAGCTGAATTTATTGGTGTAGTCGAAATTCAGCCGAACTTAACATATGGTGACGTAAAAGTTGGATGAAGTTACCGAGTTTTCACAAAACTTAACATTTACTGGCAACGGGTTTTTACAAAAGTGAATATCTACACTGCACATGAAAGTTGACATATTATGAAGACGTGTGCCGTCATTGTCAGAAGAATGCTGAAGATAAAGCAGCGTCTATTCTGGTGAAAAAACTCCATATTAGTTGATAATATTGTGCTTATCAAATAAAGTGCCCTGTTATTTTTAAGACTTTATTATTGACAATATTTTTGGACAATTAATCAGTTATACATCTAAACAAAGGCATATAAATGCCTGAGATTTATTATTCTTCGTTTCACTGCAAAACTGATAATTTTTCCGTGCATAATATGCTTTGAATATCTAAGGATAGTAGGTTTTCCTTGAAAATCTTGATTAAGAAATTTAGAAACGGATAATAGAAATGCGTAGATATTGACTTTTGTAAAAATTTGTTATTTTCAGTGTTAACTTAGAGACAATATTATGCCTGTTGCTCACGGTAATATTGTCCAAATTGTTTGTACAATAATTTAATTTTACACAATTTCTGTTCCTTGCGGTCAAATTCAAGTTTTATAAAACCTTTGGTAAAACATCTAAAAAAAATAGGCCATGTTCTATTCCGTAAAATTAATTTTGAGAAATGAACCAATCAGCGAAGCTGTCATGACGTTGATGCCGGCGCTACGGCATGACAAGATTGCGAAGCTCATTTGTAAACATGAACAAACACTTCTAAAATGGTAGGATCCGGGTGGACTAAGCAAGTTGTTAGTATTTTGTATGAGGTTCAAGCTCCAATGTATCACAACAGAAATGCAAGAAGGGAACCAGAAAACTCAATCGCCGAATTTGTATCACAAGTTCGGCCAAACACAAACCAGGCTGATGTGAAGGCGAAGATAAATGGGCTTCGAACTCAATTCTTGGCAGCACATACACATCTTGGTTCAGAATTTAGTTCATCGATGGCCATCCTGATTCTTCCACGAATTTTATAAAATAATTCTTCCGCGAACAACTCAACCTGTTTTCGTCATATTTTTATAAAATTAGTTGTACAACAATTTTTACGAAACATGTTACCGTGAATAGCGGGCATTAGTTATAAAAATACGTAAAATATACTCTATCTATTTCATTTATATCTTTTTCTTTAAACCGATATTACCTGCGAAAATACTGTTTCGTTTGTGAGTTAATTAAACAAAAATCTCTTGAAAATTTATTATTTTGTAGATGTCAAGTTTCCCCTCAATTGGATTTTAGGGGTACGCCAACCAAAAATTAAATACCACTGCTCTAGGGTGATAAAATTAGAGGCGCTGTAAGACCGGAAAATAGAAGACAGCCCTGCAGCGTATAATCCGGCCTTGTTTTTTGTGACGTGCGAACGTGATTACCCTGCTCATAGCCTGTCTAATTCTGGCAAATTTACAAGTTGAAATTTCCTGGCGTTGATAGTGTTGAGACAATGTTGTGTGGACTGTTAGTCTTGTAATTGGCTAAAGGCGAGCTACGTATTGGAATGAGTTTATCTGGCGTGCAATCAGCCCCAGCTTATAGACTTAGGACGGGCGCCGATAAGGAGTGGGGCAATGAGGTGGAGGGGAGGGGTTGAGCCAACACGCTTGTCAGCACGTCACGGCAGAAACGGGAGGGGTGAGGGATAGAAAGCTTTTCTTCTTTACGGCCTACAATGTGCACAGTAGCACATTCACAAATTGTTTGGAAGTCACGGGATGTATAGAATTACTGTTTCTGTTGATTAATTCTACGAATGAAGGATACTGGTCATCAGCAGGACCTGGATTTTGATGACTCAAGAAATGCCAAGTGACCTGTAAACTTATTAAAAAAAACTAAAATTTACTTCAAAATAGCAAGGAAAAAGACTCAATACAGAGAGGAATTTATTTATTTATTTATTTATTTATTTATTTATTTATTTATTTATTTATTTATTTATTTATTTATTTATTTATTCTTCTTCGTTTAGGCCTACGATGGACCACGTGGTTCTTAACTCTGGTGAGCTCTTTTCTTCCTCTTAGCCCAGTATTCCTTCATTCTAGCGCTATGGATGTCTTTTCTTTCTTGAGTCCATTTCACTCCTACTCCTTGACGCAATGATTTAGTTGTTGGTGACTGGAGAGAGTCAGATGTCTCGACTAACTTTCTGAACTTATCTCGATTGTAAATGTCAATGTGATCTATGTTTAGGTATTGTAGGTCTTTCCGCACTAAATTCGTCCATTTGGCATTTGTTGCTTTCCCTCTAGATACAGTGTTGAAGATCCTTGAAGTGAGTCTCTGGATGTCCATCCTAACTACGTGACCATAGAACATTAGTCTTCTCTTCCTTATAGCTGTTGTAATGCTCTCTATTTTACTGTACAGTTCCTTGTTGTGCCTGATTCTGTAGCCATCTCCTTCTTTAATGGGATCCATAATCCTTCTGAGGATCTTTCGCTCTTTCTGTTCCAGTTTTCTGAGTTGTCCTTTCCGTGTCATGTTTAGGCATTCTGAGGCGTACAGTACAGATGGTCTTACTACGGTGTTGTAGTGTCTAAGGAGAAGGATTTCGACTTGTATATGTTCTTCCAAAGATGTTAAACTCTTTCTTATTTGGTGCATCTACTCTTCATTGCAAGGTCCTCATTAACATTTGGGGTTCCATTCTTCAAGATATTTGGCCTTGTGTATTATTTTGTCCCCCAAAGAAATGAAGTTGGGTGCTTCTCTGATGTTGGTTAGAAATTCTGTTTTATTGACAGCGATCTTTAGCCCTATTTTCGCTGCTATGCAATCTAGGGAGGATAGCTGGTACGTAGCTCCTTCCATACTTGAATCTAAGAGTGTGAGGTCATCTGCGAAGGCTAAGCAAGTAACTGTTAACTTGTCTTTTTTGTAGCCGATTTTTAATCCAGAGTTGTCAACTAGTGTGTTCGTCCATTCCCGAATGACCTTCTCCAGCAGACAGTTAAACACGATAGGGGACAAACCATCTCCTTGTCTAACACCTGTTTTGATCTCGAAGCTTTTTGATAATACCCCTCTGAATTTGACTTTGGACTTGGTGCTCGTTAGAATAGCCTTCACAAGATTCAAAGTCTTCTTATCCAGTCCCATTTTAGTCAACGTCTCAAAGAGGGACTGTCTGTCTACCGAGTTGTAAGCCTTCTGGAAGTCAACGAAAATTGCTACATAGGGTGAGGTGCTGAGGTTTTTGTAGATAAAGATAGTTTTGAGGTTCAGAATCTGCTCTGTGCATGATCTTGACTTTCTAAATCCAGCTTGGTACTCTCCTATGCAGGAATCTTATTGTGCCTCCACTCTTTTAAGCAATGATTTGGAGAAGATTTTGTAAGTCACTGATAGGAGAGAGACCCCTCTATAGTTGTTAGGGTCTAACTTGTCTCCTTTCTTGTGCAGCGGGTGGATGATAGCTGAAGTCCAATCCCCTGGTAGTGATTCTGTTGTCCAGATGTCAGTTATGATTCTGTGGATACTGTCAAATGACTCTTCATCTGCATGTTTCCATAATTCTGCAATGATGCCACCTTCGCCTGCTGCTCTGATAGATTTCAGTTCAGAGATGATCTGTTTGATTTCTTCTTTGATAGGAGGAAGGGAGTCAGGGTTAATAACATTCTTAGGTTGAAATCGTAGTTTTTCCTCTGGTTCTTATGCATTGAGGAGGCCATCAAAATATTTTGCAAGGGCTGTAGTACAATCTTCATTGTTCATTTTCAGTTCTCCGTCTGGTCCTCGAAGGTGGAGTGTAGGGGCTGAGTAAGCGTTTGTCTGAGATTTTAGAGTGTTGTACAAGTTACTGGTGTTGTTCCTTTGAAAGCCTTTCTCTGCCTGATCTATGACGTCGTTGTTATATTGCCTCTTAGCATTTCTAATGGTCTTGGCCGTGTTCTTTCTACTGTTAGGAAGGCTGTATGATTTTCCGTGTTTTTGTTGCAGTTCCATTTCACCCATGCCTGTCTTCTGTCCTCTATTGCCTTATCACATGTTGGTGTCCATCATGGGTGTTTACTCCTTCTGGTTGCAAGGATGGTTTCTGTTGCTGCATTTATCAGTGCCTTCTGTAGTTTAGGCCAATCCGTTTTATTCTGATTATTGTTTAGCACCTTAGTAAAGTTGTTGTTCTCTTTCAACTGGGATGGATTAAATTTCGGGATTCTGGACCTGGTGTAATTGTTAGCTCTGCACTTCATGAGTGGAATGAAATTTGCTTTGACCAAAGTAGGTAGTGGTCTGAATCAATATTGGCACCTCTCAATACCTTGACGTTCATTATTTCCTTGCTATGCCTTCTGCTGATGGCAGCGTGATCTAACTGGTACTCTCCTAACAAGGGATTGGGACATCTCCAGGTCTTGGCTTTTCGGGGGAGGTGTCTGAATGCTGTAGATTTAAGAACAAGGTTGTGATTTTTACACAGATTAATCAGCCTCTCACCATTACAATTGGTTCTCTTGTGGGCCGGGTATTCTCCGACTATGTTCTTAAACCTGCGCTCCTTACCAATCTGCGCGTTAAAGTCGCCCATCAAGATGATCATGTGATGTTCTAGAATCTTATCGATTGTCTCTTCCAGTTCTTCCCAAAAGTATCATTGGTAGGTGCATGGAAGTTAACAATCATGTAGGCTTTGTTGAGACTTCTGAAGGCTATAGTGGACGTTCTCCATTTGGTGATGAGAAGGAGATAATAGAGTTGATCATTTTGTTGTTGACTGTGAAGCCTGTACCCAGGTGAGGCATATTCTTCATCACTCTCTGACCTGGCTGTCCCTTGTAGATTCTGAAGCCTTGTGACTCAAAAGGTTCTTCGTCTGTAAATCTTGTCTCCTGTAAAGCCGTTATAAGGATGTTGTGTTTTGTTAGGACGTCCATTGTATGTTTCAGTTTTCCCGTTTGTAGGAGGGAATTAATGTTTATTGTTGCCAGATAGTCGATGTGTTTCTTCCTCTTACATGTAGATGCAGGCTCCCCAGAATCCGATGGCCTGCTGTCCCACTGTGAGTGGGGGTGGATTTGTTACCACCTGGCGTAGATTTCCAATTAGTCGTTTGCTCCATGTTTCCAGAGTTACGAAAAAGTTTAGTGGGGGTTACCCGAAGTTAACGTGGTGTTTAACTATCAAGGTTGTAAGCCTTGAAGCCCCCAGCACAGATCGGTTCACTGACCCAGCTTCCCGCTGGTTGCTCAGCTTAACATGGGGCACCTCGTGTAGGTTACGTGCTGGAGTTGTAGTGAAAGAGGCTAGTTGGGTTCTCTTGCTGAACCTAATATATTATTGTTGCAGAAGTTTGGCAACGACGCATTTCACTACCATTTGCCCAGAGTCACAAGGACTCTTCCCAGGTTGATTCCTGGGACCCTATTTATTTATTTATTTATTTATTTATTTATTTATTTATTTATTTATTTATTTATTTATTTATCGATGTCAAATCACAGCGTGAAATAAATTATTATTTTTTACAACTGAGTGCAAAAACGAGAAGTAGAAAAAGAATTACAATATTTTAAAAGATACACTAAAACATAACTCGCCAAGGAAGTCATCAGAAATACTTTGAAGCGTGTTTGAAACATAATTTTTAGTGCTTTTCATACATTTTACGATCAATGGATGTCAGAGATAGGAGTGATCCCATCTGTAGATTATTTCCTTCTTTCTCTAATTTTCGATTTTAAGAAAATTCCTCTATCGACTACATGTAATCACGATCACTTTATTTCTAATTACCATCTCACTGCGACGACACCTCAAGAACACTAGTATAAGTTTTTACCCTCACTAAAAGAGCAAGACCGAGCTCGATAGCTGCAGTCGCTTATGTGCGGCCTGTATCCAGTAATCGGGAGATAGTGGGTTCGAGCCCCACTGTCGGCAACCCTGAAGATGGTTTTCCGTCGTTTTCCATTTTCACACCAGACAAATGCCGAGGCTGTACCTTAATTAAGGCCACGGCCGCTTCCTTCCAATTCCTAGGCCTATCCCATCGTCGCCACAAGACATATATGTGTCGGTGCGACGTAAAAAAAAAAAGCAAGACTGATGACCAAATCGTATAATAGGAAATTCATATCGAAGTCTCCAGGGCGATCCATTTCAGCTCTTTCTCGCTTTAAACATCGCTTACTTATAGACTACTGTCGTCCTTAATATACGCGTGATTTCCCCTTGTACACTTAAAATCTAGTAGCTACGTTTTCAAAAGGAACAATCTCCCTGATTTTTCTAAAAGTACAATGACGTGTGTGATGTTTAGTTAATTTACAAAGGAATAATATCAGGTAACCTGGGAGGCCAACTGTAGAGTAGTAAGTCGTAAGTTCTTCTGCGACAAATATTACGGCGATATCTCCCGATGCTCTCGTTTTCTGCCAAGGACACTACTCTTGAACTGTTGATTCTTCTCTGGACTCGTAAGCATCCATTGGATCGAGGGACGTCCGGCTCCATGGTTAAGTGGTTAGCGTGCTGGCTTTTGATCACAGGGGTCCAGGGTTCGTTTTCTGACAGGGACGGGAATTTTAACTATCATAGGTTAATTCCGTTGGCACGGGTGGTGGTGGTGGTGGGGGGTTGTATGTGTTGTTTTCATCATCATTTCATCTTCATCACGACGCGCAGGTCACCTGCGGACGTCAAATAAAAAAGACCTGCACCTGGCGAGCCAAACATGTCCTGGGACACTCCCGGCACTAAAAGCCAAACGCCACTTCGTTTTGTCGAAGGAACACACACAAAGCACAGTGTACTTTTTACTGGACCTGGGAATGTTAAAGCGTCGTCAGTGTTGACCTCTAGCGGAGTTATATGTGATTTTATTATATCTTTACCATTATTCTGTCTTTCTTAAAGCCCAGAAGATTTCAAAATGGATGACTTATTTTCAAAGACCCAGTAGTTATAGTGATCAAATGGAAGGTGACTCCAATTCACTGTCTCCATCGTCTTGAAATTGAATACGACTTATTTGCATGTCATTCAGAAGCTAGTCAACAAAAATATTATAGATAAGAAATGGAAAGCTGTACACGTGGACAATTTTGTATGGCTCCCAAGGGGTTAAATGATAATTCACTATAGCAAAGTAGAGGTTATCTTCGGGTAATCAACCTCATACAGTTAGAATTTGTCATTCGTTATGTATCCGACTGTCATTACATAGCACACAATAGTGCTTGTTTACCACCAATTCAACGACAAGGAAAAACTATTCTTTGCGAATATAGAATCCGCAGCAAATAGACAAATAAAATAAATGCATTTCTAAACATTTTTCATGAAACCGTCTTCAGTAGAATCTATATATTATTTTTTTTATGAAAACTAAAGTCAGTCAGTCCGGCCATTCTATCCGATCGATTTCCTTCATCTTATTTTTAACTGAAAGGTATTTATGCACAGATTTTTCATCAGGTACTATAAATCACTTAACTTCCGCCTTCCTCAAATTATTTTATTTTTTCAATTTGTTTGTCTCTTTGAAGCTATCATATCTTTGGTTCTAGTTGAGGTACCGAGTTCATTTCGGCCTAAAAACACTTAGTGGATCAAGCTCTTTCATTTCAGCTCTTAACTATTCAAATTGGTTGATTCCGAAGAAAGTTATGAGTGCACATTCAATTTGACATCTCATTTCTTCAACATTTTTTTCTCATTGAAGCAATCATATCTTCCGTTTTAATTGAGGTACGTAGTTCAATTTGCTCTAAAAAATCTCAGAGGATCAAGCGATTTCTTTTCAGGTAATAACTACTTAAATTGGTATATTCCGAGAAAAGTTATGAGTACATTTGTCTCCATGACGAAGATCTTTGAAGGACTTTTTAACAGTTCGGCGCGTAGTGTTGTTCCAAGGAACGTTTAATTCAATTTCTTTGTGTTGTTGTTGCTAGTTGATTTACGTCGCACCGACACAGATAGGTCTTATGGCGACGATGGGACAGGAAAGGGCTAGGAGTGGGAAGGAAGCGGCCGTGGCCTTAATTAAGGTACAGCCCCAGCATTCGCCTGGTGTGAAAATGGGGAAACCACGGAAAACCATCTTCAGGGCTGCCGATAGTGGGGTTCGAACCTACTATCTCCCGAATACTGGATACTGGCCGCACTTAAGCGACTGCAGCTATCGAGCTCGGTATTTCTTTGTGTGATGTATTTTCAAGTGTATTGTTGACATAATATTACAGTCGATTACCACAGCAGATCTGTGCTTTATTTCATTAACTCGAAACTCTGCAAGTACATCCGAGAGGATAGTAACGAACAACACCATACTTTCTTCATTGCGGGTGGAGCCAGCAGGAAACTGCTAGTACGGTTTTAAAACATAATAATACAGCTTTTGTGCTGTCAGGAAAACAAGGTGAAATACTTGACGGTTCGGAGAGAACTTTCCTCCACGTCTTCAGAAGAAAATCTCGTCTGTCCACGTGGAAGACTTCTGCAATAATGACGGTTTGAATTTAAGAATACTTTTCAAGTGGTCTAATATAGTGTCCCTGCAGTAACTCACGGTTCTGTGGAACTCCTAGTGATCTCTGTAGTAACCTAAAAATTATATGGAACTCCCAGTGTCCTCTGTAGTAACCCCAAAGTTCAGAGGAACTCCTAGTGTTTTCTGTAGTAACCCCCCAAGTTCTGTGGAACTCCTAGTGTTTTCTGTAGTAACCCCAACGTTCTGTGGAACTCCTAGTGTTTTCTATAGTAACCCCAACGTTTTGTGGAACTCCTAGTGTTTTCTGTAGTAACCCCAACGTTCTGTGGAACTCCTAGTGTTTTCTGTAGTAACCCCAACGTTCTGTGGAACTCCTAGTGTTTTCTGTAGTAACCCCAACGTTCTGTGGAACTCCTAGTGTTTTCTGTAGTAACCCCAATGTTCAGTGGAACTCCTAGTGTTTTCTGTAGTAACCCCAAAGTTCAGAGGAACTCCTAGTGTTTTCTGTAGTAACCCCAAAGTTCAGTGGAACTCCTAGTGTTTTCTGTAGTAACCCCAAAGTTCAGTGGAACTCATAGTGATCTCTGTAGTAACCCTAAATTTCAATTGAACTCCCAGTGAACCCTGTAGTAACCCCAAAGTTCTGTGGAACTCCTAGTGCTCTTTGTTATAACCCCAAAGTTCAATGGAATTCCTAGTAATCTCTGTAGTCACCCCAAAAGTTCTGTGGAATTGCTAGTGATCCCTGTAGTAACCTGAAAGTTTTGTGGAACTCCTAGTTATCTCTGTAGTAACCTCAAAGTTCAGTGGAACTCGTAGTAACCCAGAATGTATATGGAACTTCTTGTGTTCCCTGTAGTAACCTCAAATTTTTGTGGAACTCCTAGTGATCTCTGTAGTAACCTCAAAGTTCAGTGGAACTCCTAGTGATCTCTGTAGTAACGCACAATTCTATGGAGCTCCTAGTGGTCCCTGTAGTAACCCAGAATGTATATGGAACTTCTTGTGTTCCCTGTAGTAACCCTAAAGTTCAGTGGAATTCCTAGTGATCTCTGTAGTAACCTCAAAGTTCAGTGGAACTCCTAGTGATCTCTGTAGTAACGCACAATTCTATGGAGCTCCTAGTGGTCCCTGTAGTAACCCAGAATGTATATGGAACTTCTTGTGTTCCCTGTAGTAACCCTAAAGTTTAGTGGAATTCCTAGTGATCTCTGTAGTAACCCCAAAGTTCTGTGGAACTCCTAATGATCTCTGTAGTAACCCCAAAGTTCAGTGGAACTCCTAGTGATCTCTGTAGTAACCCCAAAGTTCAGTGGAACTCATAGTGATCTCTGTAGTAACCCCAAAATTCTGTGGAACTCCTAGTGATCTCTATAGTAACCCCAAAGTTCTGTGGAACTCCTAATGATCCGTGCAATAACCCCAAACTTTTGACCATTCAGCCGAGGAGCAGTACCTCTGATATTCGTCAGTCTCTGTGGAACTCCTACAGCTCCAGTGTATTGTGCAGATCACTTACCTTCCTACAGGATGCCCTAGTATCTGTGGTTAACCGCACTTGTTGTAAACACCTTGTAGGCAGTTTCCAGTAGTCCAGCTCCCCAGCACTCGAAGGAAGCGCTGTGCTGATTGAATCCGTACAACTTCTATCCAGCTGCTTCTGTCATTTCCGCCAGGAGAGGAGCTGGCAGGTGGTCTACGGTTCGATGCTCTCCAGGATATACTAATCAGCTGGTGGTTGGCTCATTTCTCACTTACTGTCTCGGTGCTTGCACACTGAAATATTTAGGTATCCGCCCTAGGGCGCAGATTACATTATGTAAGGTACGACAGAACTCCGTGATATAGAGGCTGGTTCAAAAGGTTGTTCATAGATCGGTGAAGTACAACTTTCGAATAACAACGTACAGCACAGGACGATACCCTGACTCCGGACAAGCCTGGAAATATCAGGAAGTAATATTGACACAAGTCTGTAATAGAGTTATCCTCCAATTACGCGGACATTATGAATGAATAAAAGGATGGAAAACTTATCTCCCAGTCACGGGTAACCAACAACAGGGAAGAGACTATTCATTATTGATGAATGAATGAATGAATGAATGAATGAATGAATGAATGAATGAATGAATGAATGAATGAATGAATGAATGAATGAATGAATGAATGAATGAATGAATGATGCTCTCAGCCTACTGTTACGGAACTCCAGCAGCTGAGGAGAGAACAATCCATCTACGGTATTGGAACCTTGAAAAAATTTCCAGATATAGTTAACAATAAATTACATTAAAATTAATAGCAGCAATAACAATGAAAACAATAATACTCAATATTCTATTTATAACTGTTATACTGCTCTTAATTGTTCTGTTTATAACAGATGTTTGTCCCAGCCGTGTTTATTTGGCCTTAGTCTGCCCTGGATGTATTTTTATAATTTTGTAATTTTCTTGAGTACAAGACTCAAAACATAACCATTGTTTAGGGTAGACTATACTTATAGACATGATGTAGGCTTTTGGGCTTATGTCAAGAAAATAAGGTAACATTCCTTACGTTTCGCAGAGAACTTTGCGTCTTCTGAAGAAAATCTCGACTGTTCACGAGGAAGATTTCTGCAAGAATGAGGTTTGAATTTAGACATTAATAACAGAAGTGGAAGTGGTACGTTCATTCGTCACCAGATGGATCACCGTACGCGGTACAGCGCTAGCATTCGAAGCGGGAGCTGACGCAACCATCAAAGTTGGTCTGAGATGGAGTAACATAACGTAACAGGTGTACACACACGTAAGTATGACACTGACACACAAGCCTGGAATGAAACATCTGGTGATGAGGAACGTACGAATTTGGAAAACACCGAAACGAAATAATAATAGTTATGGGACAGGGAAGGGAACTACCTACGTACATCCTGAATGACTGGCAAGTACGCATTACTTAAGTGATAGTCAGTGTCCCTATTGAAGTTGTTAGAATTTCTATGTATTTCCATAGTTTCCCGTTTAATCCTGGACCTGTAGTGTCTAGTGTGGGTAAGAGCTCGAGCATCTTGGAACACATCATGACCCGACGATAAGGCGTTCTCAGTTATTGCTGGTTTGTCTGGCTGATTGAGACAAATACACTGACTGACAGAGCAAATGCAACACCAAGAAGGAGTGGTCAGAACTTTATGCCAATTGCAGGGTAGACTGACGTCACTGAGGTATGCTCATGATGTGAAATGCGCCGCTGTGCTGCGCACGTAGCGAACGATAAATGGGACACGGCGTTGGCGAATGGCCCACTTCGTACCGTGATTTCTCAGCCGACAGTCATTGTAGAACGTGTTGTCGTGTGCCACAGGACACGTGTATAGCTAAGAATGCCAGGCCGCCGTCAACGGAGGCATTTCCAGCAGACAGACGACTTTACGAGGGGTATGGTGATCAGGCTGAGAAGGCAGGTTGGTCGCTTCGTCAAATCGCAGCCGATACCCATAGGGATGTGTCCACGGTGCAGCGCCTGTGGCGAAGATGGTTGGCGCAGGGACATGTGGCACGTGCGAGGGGTCCAGGCGCAGCCCGAGTGACATCAGCACGCGAGGATCGGCGCATCCGCCGCCAAGCGGTGGCAGCCCCGCACGCCCCGTCAACCGCCATTCTTCAGCATGTGCAAGACACCCTGGCTGTTCCAATATCGACCAGAACAATTTCCCGTCGATTGGTTGAAGGAGGCCTGCACTCCCGGTGTCCGCTCAGAAGACTACCATTGACTCCACAGCATAGACGTGCACGCCTGGCATGGTGCCGGGCTAGAGCGACTTGGATGAGGGAATGGCGGAACGTCGTGTTCTCCGATGAGTCACGCTTCTGTTCTGTCAGTGATAGTCACCGCAGACGAGTGTGGCGTCGCCGTGGAGAAAGGTCAAATCCGGCAGTAACTGTGGAGCGCCCTACCGCTAGACAACGCGGCATCATGGTTTGGGGCGCTATTGCGTATGATTCCACGTCACCTCTAGTGCGTATTCAAGGCACGTGAAATGCTCACCGCTACGTGCAGCATGTGCTGCGGCCGGTGGCACTCCCGTACCTTCAGGGGCTTCCCAGTGCTCTGTTTCAGCAGGATAATGCCCGCCCACACACTGCTCGCATCTCCCAACAGGCTCTACGAGGTGTACAGATGCTTCCGTGGCCAGCGTACTCTCCGGATCTCTCACCAATCGAACACGTGTGGGATCTCATTGGACGCCGTTTGCAAACTCTGCCCCAACCTCGTACGGACGACCAACTGTGGCAAATGGTTGACAGAGAATGGAGAACCATCCCTCAGGACACCATCCGCACTCTTATTGACTCTGTACCTCGACGTGTTTCTGCGTGCATCGCCGCTCGCGGTGGTCCTACATCCTACTGAGTCGATGCCGTGCGCATTGTGTAACCTGCATATCGGTTTGAAATAAACATCAATTATTCGTCCGTGCCGTCTCTGTTTTTTCCCCAACTTTCATCCCTTTCGAACCACTCCTTCTTGGTGTTGCATTTGCTCTGTCAGTCAGTGTATTTCGTTCATGTTCCTTGATACCAATGGCCCGGCATGTTTGGCCAATATATACCTTGCAGCAAGTACAGAGAATTTCGTATACCCCAAGGTGTAAAAGTGGGGACAATTTGTCCTTGGTTTTACCTAGACTGTGAGCACTTTTAGTGACGGTGCCAAACACGGTTATTATATTGTTTACCCGCGTCAATAAGTTTGCATTCTAACGTAGTACTGCCTATAAAATCCGGACTTTAGTGGTGACAGTAGCGAAGAAAAATAAGATTGGTATACAAAACTGGAACAGGTAGGCCATTTCAAGTATTTAGGATGTGTATTCTCCCGGATGGTAGTATAGTGAGATAGAATCAAGATGCAGCAAAGATAATCCCTTGAGCTCGCAGTTGCAATCAAGGTAGGTAAGGGTTATTCTGCCCGAAGGCAGGTCTGAACCTCCGCAGAGGTGTTCCTGAGCCGGAGTTTACGTGCAGTAGGGTGGCCAGTTCCTTTCCGCTCCTCCATTCCCTTACCCCCAACCAACAGCGCGTGGCAACCCATCCAACTCCTGACCACGCCCAATGTTGCTTAACTTCGGAGATCTCATGGGATCCGGTGTTTCAACACGGCTACGGCCGTTGGCTTGCCATCAAGAGTATTCTCTAAAAAACAAATCCGCTCCGTACAAAACTGTCTTTATATCGATCAGTTTTCAGACCGACTTTTCTGTACGGGAGTGAAGGCTGGATAGACACAAAATAGATTATTCTTGAATTGGAAGTAACGGACATGAAAATAGCGAAAATGGTTACGAATTCAAATAGGTGGGAACAGTGGCAGGAAAGTACTCGGAATGTGAAGATTAAGGCTCGGTTTGTAATGAACTAGTTGGATGAAGCTGTACACTAAAAAAAACGGGTTCGGTGGTGGGGTCATGTGAGGTGAGTAGAGCAGGATAGGTTACCAAGGAGAATAATGGACTGATCGTCGTCATAAAACCTGTCTGTCGTTCCGACGTATATCAAGAAAAATAAAAAGGAAACAATATTTTGTTCGCTGATATTCAGCCCAAAGGTTTGGCTCCGTCAATCACATCTAGCTTTGCACAGATTAATTGATCCATGGTGAAGGAAGATGAGCGCTTAAAGCAGTCTGTTCTTCACCAGTTGAACAGGTGATCCTTGGTCCTTCCTGGTTACGCTGAACCGAATGTCATTCAGATCTAGCCAGGTGTTCCATACTCGGTCACTACCAGGTGGTAATTAGTTTCTCAGCTGGTTTCCCGTTCTTGACAAGGCGCCGGGTCAGCATCTCACGGATCATTTTGTCGATGTGGGCGTCGTTAAAGAGGATGAAATTTGTGGTCTCCTTCTTGATCGAAGTCTTCTTGGTAAGAGACACTCGCGCAGTGGGTAGCGCGTATCTCGGGCTCCACATCACCTGTGGCTTCTCTTCTCATTGACAATCGAGCTCCTTTGGATAGTTCGTCCACGCGTGTTGGCTTTAGACATCTGGTTGTAATCTGACATGTGTAGAGCGGCAGCAGGTGAGTTAGAACAACATAACACCTACAGGTACTGTGACAAAGTCATGTACAGACAGAGTGGTGATGTTGTTGATCGTATGCGGCTCTCCTCAAATGTCCAGCATGCAGCACACTTGTCACTGACTGCGTCAAAATCTTCACGCTGAGTTTCCACAGGGCGATTTGGGTCATGCTACAGATGCTTCAGATCTTGAAGATCACCGCAGTCACGGATATCATTTTGTGGATAGCCCCATTCCCTAGTTCTTGCCATAGCAGAACTTATCCTAATAAGAGTTCTCCATACTGGCCGTGGTTGTGATGGATGAGTCCGGAGTCCCCTATGTTGGCTTATTCCAGTCCGGCAGTGTTCGTCCATCTTTCGTTTCAGTCTCAGTTTCACTTGCTATACATGGGGACAAAACATTATGACCTCACTTCTGGGAAGCGAGCTGTCAATCACATCCTGCGCTCTGCTGAGTTATTTATTTATTTATTTATTTATTTATTTATTTATTTATTTATTTATTTACTTATTTATTTATTTATTTATTTATTTATTTCATCATCATCATCTGTTTACCCTCCAGGGTCGGCTTTTCCCTCGGACACAGCGAGGGATCCCACCTCTACCGCCTCAAGGGCAGTGTCCTGGAGCTTCAGACTCTTGGTCGGGGATACAACTGGGGAGAATGACCAGTACCTCGCCCAGGCGGCCTCACCTGCTATGCTGAACAGGGGCCTTGTGGAGGGATGGGAAGATTGGAAGGGATAGGCAAGGAAGAGGGAAGGAAGCGGCCGTGGCCTTATGTTAGGTACCATCCCGGCATTCGCCTGGAGGAGAAGTGGGAAACCACGCAAAACCACTTCCAGGATGGCTGAGGTGGGAATCGAACCCACCTCTACTCAGTTGACCTCCCGAGGCTGAGTGGACCCCGTTCCAGCCCTCATACCACTTTTCAAATTTCGTGGCAGAGCCGGGAATCGAACCCGGGCCTCCGGGGGTGGCAGCTAATCACACTAACCACTACACCACAGAGGCGGACTTATTTATTTATTTATTTATTTATTTATTTATTTATTTATTTATTTATTTATTTATTTATTTATTTATTTATTTATTTATTTATTTATTTATTTATTTATTTATTTATTTATTTATTTATTTATTTATTTATTTATTTATTTATTTATTTATTTATTTATTTATTCTCTTGCTCTTTTGGTGCTAATGAGGTAGAGGATTTGGCAACTCCGGCTACAGTAGTAAATCCTATAAGCCGCTAATAGACACCGGCCTGCCGCTGGAGAATAGTGGTATTACTAGGCGAGGTCGTCATGTTTTGTCTCCGAGTATACTTGCCGTCGGACAGAGGGTAGTGCTATACCACTATAGCTTTTCGACGTTAGTTGGTCTCTGGCATTCATAAACGATGCAACACATTTCATTGAAGGCAGCATTCACTTTCTTGTAATGGACAGAATTAGCCTTGTGTGAAAAATAGGAAACAATGGAAAACCATTTTCAGGGCTACCGACAGTGGGGTTCGAACCCACTATCTCCCGGATGCGAGCTCACAGCTGCGCACAGTCAACTCTCCCGGTATTATTATTATTATTATTATTATTATTATTATTATTATTATTATTATTATTATTTCCGTGGTTCCCATTTTCACACCAAGCAAATGCTGTGGCTGTACCTTAATTAAGGCTATGACTCTTTTCTTTCCACTCCTAGCCCTTTTCCATCGTCGCCATAAGACCTACAGTGTCTGTATCGGTGCGACGTAAAGCATCTTGTAAAAAAATAAAAATATAGTTATTCATGTTCTCCTGTAAGCTGACTGGACTCGAACAAATTCTCAGAGCAGGGTAAAAATCACTAATATGGCCTGGAATCGAACACAAGGCCTCCGGGTGAGAGGCAGACGTATTATACCTTGACCGCGAACATTTTACAGCAGCTATATTAATACATGAAAAAGTGGACTTGGTACACTGTGGCTGCGAGCTCCCCGTGTACTAGTCTGGTTGTAATCTCGACTGCTCCTGGAAGGAGTGTGTAGTGAAGCCATACTTACGTTTGTCGGGCACAAGTGATCAAGCCTGGAATCGAACCACGCTTGTTCGGCTTCCCACACCTTTCACGGTATGTGGCTACGGAGATAGCCTACGTGACGGTGTGGACAGGCTGACCCAGTTAGGCGAACCGGACCTGTGTCAGTATTACACTTCACTCTCAGATTTGTGTTCCTCGGTATCAATTTAATGCTATTAAAGACTTCCCGCGTTCCGCCATTGTATAGCCCTCCCCACCCCTCCACAGGCGTCGCCTAGCAACCAGGTCATTGTGCCGCCTCCTGTCGCCGTGACGTCACGGGGCGGCGCTAGCGTCCATGTGGGCCCGCCGTCACGTGGAGGGTGAGCGTCGGCGAAGTTACGCAATCGTGACAAAAGGGAGGAGGATTGGTCTAGAATATTTAGGGAATAGAGAGTTTCAAGAATATTACTACTGGTGAGACAATCGCAGCCGGCTTATGATCGTGATACTAAATCTCGGTACTTAAAAGAAGAAAACCTGCTTAATTTTTTTTTGCTAGGGGCTTTACGTCGCACCGACACAGATAGGTCTTATGGCGACGATGGGATAGGAAAGGCCTAGGAGTTGGAAGGAAGCGGCCGTGGCCTTAATTAAGGTACAGCCCCAGCATTTGCCTGGTGTGAAAATGGGAAACCACGGAAAACCATCTTCAGTGCTGCCGATAGTGGGATTCGAACCTACTATCTCCCGGATGCAAGCTCACAGCCACGCGCCTCTACGCGCACGGCCAACTCGCCCGGTACCTGCTTAATTCAGTGCCCACATTGACCAACTTATTAACATTATACTTTCCTGTCTGCCTGTACCGGGTTTAATTCCCAGTTCTGTGTTGCCTTTATTCCCCAAATGAGTAGCCAACCGACAGGTTGAATTTAACTCTGGCCTCAATAAAACTGTCTCTCTCTTAGTTTTAGCTGTTAATGATTCACGATAATAATCAAATATACTTTGTACTGTCTGGTTTATACCTGCCTCCTAGGCTCAGATGGCAGCACGCCGGCCTCTCACCGCTGGGTTTCCATGTGAGATTTATGCTGGACAAAGTGGAGGCACGACAGGTTTTTCTCCGGCCATGGATGGCCCTTCAGAGCTGTTGTGCGATGGGGTTGGTTTGGATTTATTGAGCATTTTGCACAGAACTGTGACTTTGAATTATCCGGATATTGGTTTAAAATCTTCATGATTCGAAGTTTCGTTTCTATAGGTATGTCGGATAGAGTACCCGTCTCCAAACTCGAAATACGGATGTGGATACAGACTGTATAAACCCAGAAATTGAAATCATATGGCACTTACATTTCTTCTTGACAACCTGAAGTGCAATGTATTGTTCCAAGTCTGACTACTATAATAATCCGGGCGAGGGACTCAGTGGCTTAGCTGCTAGCTTCCGATCCGGAAGGATGAGGTTCAAATCCCATATGATTCTGGGTCGGGCTTTTTATCTCAATAATCACAAGGTGTCAGGAACGGCTTCAACCCCTGGTCAAACCCAAAATGAGTTTGGGTAGCTCCAGCGACCCCAGAAATAAGCAGGAAAAGCTGAGATTTTTTTTTTACAAGTTGCTTTACGTCGCACCAACACAGATAGGTCTTACGGCGACGATGGGACGGAAGGGCTCGGAGTGGGAAGGAAGTGGCCATTAATGTACAGCCCCAGCATTTTCCTGGTGTGAAAATGGGAAACCACGGAAAACCAACTCCAGGGCTGCTGACAGTGGGGTTCGAACCCACTATCTCCCGAATGCAAGGTCACAGCTGCGCGCCACTAACCGCACGGCCAACTCGCTCGGTAAGGAAGTTTGATTGCTCTGATAATTCGAAGCTCAGAGAGCAAATCCAATCAGTAATTTCGAAAATTCACCCTTTCTGTTTGATTAGTGCCTGGCAGAACATGTTTGGTTCTCTTTGTGTTCAGGCCTTCCCTCTCATACAGATCGCAAGATTCCAGTATAAAAACATGTAGGCCAATGCACGTATGAATGTTCAGTCCTCAGCCCGAAGGCCGGCTGGATCCTCAACAGATCCACCATTAGCTGTCATAGATGGCCTAGGCATCACTGAAGAGGCGTACTAGAGAAATAATGAGTGAGGTAGTTACCCGCTGCTTTCCTCACTGAGCCAGAAGTTGCTATTACATATCAGTCTGCCAAGCCCACTGAAATGCATGCAACAACCGACCCTATGAGCTACATTTACACACCATTCATTACCGGGTTTGTCTGCATCATCATCATCATCATCATCATCATCATCTGTTTACCCTCCAGGTTCGGTTTTTCCCGCTGACTTAGCGAGGGATCCCACCTCTACCGCCTCAAGGGCAGTGTCCTGGAGCTTCAGACTCTTGGTCGGGGGATACAACTGGGGAGTATGACCAGTACCTCACCTACTATGCTGAACAGGGGCCTTGTGGAGGGATGGGAAGATTGGAAGGGATAGGCAAGGAAGAGGGAAGGAAGCGGCCGTGGCCTTAAGTTAGGTACCATCCCGGCATTCGCCTGGAGGAGAAGTGGGAAACCACGGAAAACTACTTCCAGGATGGCTGAGGTGGGAATCGAACCCACCTCTATTCAGTTGACCTCCCGAGGCTGAGTGGACTCCGTTCCAGCCCTCGTACCACTTTTCAAATTTCGTGGCAGATCCGGAAATCGAACCCGGGCCTCCGGGGGTGGCAGCTAACCACTACACCAGAGAGGCGGGATTGTCTGCATAAGGAATGATATTACTAGTATCGCTCATACCTCAGTCACTTTCATATTGTCAAAGCCAAGGATAAGACACAGACAGTTCAATATAATAATTTCGTGTGGCTATTTCTAGCCCAGTGCAGCCCTTGTGAGGCAGACCCTCCGATGAGGGTGGGCGGCATCTGCTATGTGTAGGTAACTGCGTGTTATTGTGGTGGAGGATAGTGTTATGTGTGGTGTGTGAGTTGCAGGGATGTTGGGGACAGCACAAACACCCAGCCCCCGGGCCATTGGAATTAACGAATGAAGGTTAAAATCCCCGACCCAGCCGGGAATCGAACCCGAGATCCTCTGAACCGAAGGCCAGTACGCTGACAATTCAGCCAACGAGTCGGACAGACAGTTCAATGAAAGTAACATAGTTGTTCTAGCCCATATCGGAAGACATAGTGCACTGTAAACACTAGGTCTCGCCAGCGAAGACATAAAGAAACAAGTATCAATTTAATATTTAAAAAAGTACAAACAGATGCACAAACAATTTAAATCATTGATATTCCGAACCATGTGACCTTGCCGCGGTAGGGAGGCTTGCGTGTCCCAATGATGCAGATAGCCGAGCCGCAGGTGCAACCATATCGGATGGGTATCTGTTGAGAGACCAGACTAACGAATGGTTCATCGAAAGGGGGGTAGCAGCCTTTCGGTAGTTGCAAGGGCGGCAGTCTAGATGATTGACTGATACGGCCTTGTAATAATACTCAACATGGCTTAGCTGTGTTGATACTGCTACACGGCTGAAAGCAACGGGAAACTACAGCCGTAACCACCTCCCGAGGACATGCAGCTCTCTCTGTATGAAAGATGTACTGATGATGGCTTCCTCCCGGGTAAAATATTCCGGAGGTAAACTAGTCCCCCATTCGGATCTCCGGGTGGGGACTACACGAGAGGGGGCGATCATCAGGAAGATGGATACTGACATTCTGCGAGTCGGAGCGTGGAATGTTAGGAGTTTGAATCGTTGTGGTAGGTTAGAGAATCTGAAAAGGGAGATGGATAGGCTAAAGTTAGATGTAGTTGGTATAAGTGAAGTACGTTGGCAGGAAGAACAGGATTTTTGGTCAGGCGACTACCGAATTATCAACACGAAATCAAACAGGGGTAATGCAGGAGTTGGTTTAATAATGAATAAAAAAATAGGGCAGCGGATAAGCTACTACGACCAGCATAGTGAAAGAATTATTGTCGCCAAGATAGACACCAAACCAATGCCCACCACAATAGTGCAGGTCTATATGCCTACTAGTTCAGCGGATGATGCAGAAATTGAAAGAATATATGAGGAGATAGAAGATTTAATACAATATGTCAA
This sequence comes from Anabrus simplex, assembly GCF_040414725.1. NCBI lineage: Eukaryota > Metazoa > Arthropoda > Insecta > Orthoptera > Tettigoniidae > Anabrus > Anabrus simplex. The sequence continues at coordinate 67,253,451 of NC_090275.1, read as the reverse complement.
AGGTGACGAGAATCTAATTGTGATGGGAGACTGGAACGCAGTGGTAGGCCAAGGAAGAGAAGGTAGCACAGTAGGAGAATTTGGATTGGGACAAAGGAACGAAAGAGGAAGTCGGCTGGTTGAATTCTGCACTGACCATAATTTAGTCCTCGCCAATACTTGGTTCAAACACCACAAACGACGGCTGTATACGTGGACGAGACCTGGAGACACTGGAAGGTATCAAATAGACTTCATTATGATTAGGCAGAGATTCAGAAACCAGGTGTTGGATTGCAAAACTTTCCCAGGAGCAGACGTGGACTCTGACCACAACTTGTTGGTCATGAAATGCCATCTGAAGTTGAAGAAATTGAAGAAAGGAAAAAATGCAAAAAGATGGGATCTAGACAAGTTGAAAGAAAAGAGTGTGATGGATCGTTTCAAGGAACATGTTGCATAAGGACTAAATGAAAAGGCCGAAAGAAACACAGTAGAGGAAGAGTGGAGAGTCATGAAAAATGAAGTCAGTAGGGCTGCTGAAGAAATGTTAGGAAGGAAGAAAAGATCAACTAAGAATCAGTGGATAACTCAGGAGATACTAGACCTGATTGATGAACGACGAAAATACAAGAATGCTAGAAATGAAGAGGGCAGAAAAGAATACAGGCGATTAAAGAATCAAGTGTATAGAAAGTGCAAGGTAACTAAGGAAGAATGGCTGAAGGAGAAGTGCAAGGATGTCGAAGGCTGTATGGTCCTGGGAAAGGTAGATGCTGCATACAGGAAAATCAAGGAAACCTTTGGAGAAAGGAAATCTAGGTGCATGAATATTAAGAGCTCAGATGGAAAGCCACTTCTAGGGAAAGAAGACAAAGCAGAAAGATGGCAGGAGCATATCCAACAGTTGTATCAAGGTAACGATGTAGATAATTTGGTTCTGGAACATGAAGAGGCTGTTGATGCTGATGAAATGGGAGACCCAATTTTGAGGTCAGAATTTGACAGAGCTGTGAGTGACCTAAATAGGAACAAGGCACCTGGAATTGATAATATTCCCTCTGAATTACTGGATGCCTTAGGAGAAACCAGCATGGTAAGGTTATTTCATTTAGTGTGCAAGATGTATGAGACAGGAGAAGTCCCATCCGATTTTCGGCAGAATGTTGTTATACCTATTCCCAAGAAAGCCGGTGCTGACAGGTGTGAAAACTACCGCACTATTAGTTTAGTATCTCATGCCTGCAAAATTTTAACACGTATTATTTACAGAAGAATGGAAAAACAAGTTGAAGCTGAGTTGGGGGAAGATCAATTTGGCTTCAGAAGAAATGTAGGAACACGTGAAGCAATCCTGACTTTACGTCTGATCTTAGAGGATCGAATCAAGAAGGACAAGCCCACGTACATGGCATTCGTAGATCTAGAAAAGGCATTCGATAATGTTGATTGGACCAGGCTGTTTATGATTCTGAAGATGATAGGGATCAGATACCGAGAACGAAGAATTATCTACAACCTGTATAAAAATCAGTCTGCAGTGATAAGAATCGAGGGCTTTGAAAAAGAAGCAGCAATCCAGAAAGGAGTGAGGCAAGGCTGCAGTTTGTCCCCTCTCCTTTTCAATGTTTACATAGAACAGGCAGTAAAGGAAATCAAAGAGAAATTTGGAAAGGGAATCACAGTCCAAGGAGAGGAAATCAAAACCTTGAGATTTGCCGATGATATTGTTATTTTATCTGAGACTGCAGAAGATCTCGAGAAGTTGCTGAATGGTATGGATGAAGTCTTAGGTAAGGAGTACAAGATGAAAATAAATAAGTCCAAAACAAAAGTAATGGAGTGCAGTCGAACGAAGGCAGGTGATGTAGGAAATATTAGATTAGGAAATGAAGTCTTAAAGGAAGTAGATGAATATTGTTACTTGGGTAGTAAAATAACCAACGATGGCAGAAGTAAGGAGGACATAAAATGCAGACTAGCACAAGCAAGGAAGAGCTTTCTTAAGAAAAGAAATTTGCTCACTTCAAACATTGATATCGGAATTAGAAAGATGTTTTTGAAGACTTTTGTGTGGAGCGTGGCATTGTATGGAAGTGAAACATGGACGATAACTAGCTCAGAAAGAAAGAGAATAGAAGCTTTTGAAATGTGGTATTATAGAAGAATGCTGAAGGTGAGATGGATAGATCGAATCACGAATGAAGAGATACTGAATCGAATTGGTGAGAGGAGAGCGATTTGGCTAAATTTGACGAGAAGAAGAGATAGAATGATAGGACACATCTTAAGACACCCAGGACTTGTTCGGTTGGTTTTTGAAGGAAGTGTAGGTGGCAAGAACGGTAGGGGTAGACCAAGGTATGAATATGACAAACAGATTAGAGCAGATGTAGGATGCAATAGTTACGTAGAAATGAAAAGGTTAGCACAGGATAGGGTGGCATGGAGAGCTGCATCAAACCAGTCTATGGACTGATGACTCAAACAACACATTCCCCATAGCAACTTCCATATAATTATCGGGTCTTATACTTACACAGGACCACCACTGATATTTCCCTTATTTTTCACTGTATCAGAAAATGTTTTGGAACAGCTTGCTAGTTTAAATACCTGAGAGAAATTCTCACTCCCAATGGAAATAAAAAGGGAGCATTAAAATAGAGGATGAAGAAGACGGAAATGGCTTTCAGATTGCCATGACACATACAAGTGCAAGTCTAACTGCATTCAAGCCAAATTAAAACATAAGTGCAGAGTGGCCTTTATGGAGCGGAACCACTGACAAGGGTGGCAGACTCAAACCTTGAACAAAAAATCAGGCAAGCAACTCAATGTTGAAAACATGCTAGGGATATGAGCTACGAATTTTAGGTAAATAAAATGTAATAAAGTATGAGAATATATTCTTTATTTATTCCTAAATTTTGCAATATTTTCTTAATCATCTTAATCTGGTCGATTAGATTAGCAGTTGGCCTTTTTCTACCACTACGAGCGCTAATATGAGTCAGTGCAGAGTTTGACTTAAGCCCTTATCCCTTTACTGCATGAATTATTTTTCGTTTTCGTTTAGTGAAGAAAATTTCAACTTACGTTCAGTGTTTTAGATTTACCAGCAATTCTTAACAGGGGCTAATAGCTTAACACTCGTATGTGATGTGGATTGCCATAACGTGGTATATATACGATTTTTTACGATTTCACACTAAGCTTTTAACATTCAAAGACCGAACATTACTGCCTACTGGCCATGGGAACGTATTGCAGGGCGCAAGTATACTTGCACGACCGTAGGTCGGTAATGTCTTTGAGGTTGAGCCAGAGGTACTCCTGAAGCCAGTGGTAATGTGATGGGGAGGGCCCGCGTAAAATAAATGGTGGTTGGTACGCGTGGATGCTGACGGGGTGGAAGGAGTACCTTTGGTTGTAGGGCTGTTTTGCCTTATGTTATGTAATAAAAAACAAGGCATCACTGGGATATGTCTTTAAATGACTGTACAGTTAAAGGTGTGCCGGAAAACTACCACTGTCCACAATCTGTATCCATTTATACAGGTGAATGAAATGTCGTATGGCTTTTAGTGCCGGGATAACCAGGACAGGTTCGGCTCGCCAGTTGCAGGTCCTTCTATTTGACGCCAATAGGCGACCTGCGCGTCGTGATGAGGATGAAATGATGATGAAGACAACACATACACCCAGCCCCCGTGCCGTAGGAATTAACCAATTAAGGTTAAAATCCCCGACCCGGCCGGGAATCGAACCCGGGACCCTCTGAACCGAAGGCCAGTACGCTGACCGTTCAGCCAACGAGTCGGACATTTATACTGGTGAAAAGTTGTATGTTGTCTGAGGGCAACAGTATGCAGTAAAGGGTTATAACTACATTCGTCGTGGACATTATTTTTTTAAAAAAATCAAAAAACGCCTGAGAAACACATTGCAGAAATAATTATGTGAATAAGTTAATTTGGCCAGGATTTGAATCAAAAAGGAAACGAATAAAGAAACATGCGGTTTTAGGCTGTTTTTCCAGAACTGCATTTAGACCGAATGTGATTTTCGAATTTTTTTTTAGTTTGATAGAGCTATCCAAGACTCACAATTTGAAAATTTTCGGGCCCTTTAGCCCTTCACTTTCGGCACAATTGAGGAAATTGCTTAATTTTACGTTTTTCGTAGTATGGGGACCGCTGCTTCGCTAAGAAATGTTTTCGACATTAAAAGAAAGGAAGGAGGAAAGAAAGAACGTACCTTCGACAAATGTTGGGTACAAAAAAGGTCGCAAAATGACCAACATACTTTCCGGTTGATGTTGAACCAGGAATTTTAAAAAACTATCGGAAAAAAAAGAAGGTTACGGCGACGATGAACAAAAGGAGATTTACGCTTTATAGTCACATTAAAAGAATGAATCAAGAGTGGTTGGCCAACAGATTACTCCTTCTGCAAGAAAAGTGCAAAACAGTTTGGGTTGCTTACACAGGTGCACAAGGATCTAGCAGAAGAGGGTATCAAGGAGGAAGAGATACAGGACGGAATAACATTTAGGAAAACGTTTGCGGGAGTGAGGGATTCACCCGAAAAGCTACTGGCCAAGCCACGGGACGAGAAAGGAGAAAGGAAAAAGGATCTTTGGCGAAAGTGGAAAGGCATCAGTCTGTGTGACAGAGGGGCAGGAAGATTGTGTAAATGGTATCTATGAATGAATGAAATGAATGAATGAATGAATGAATGAATGAATATTCTAAATACATTTTGTTATCAGTAAGTTCCAGATATTGATGACGTAAAGAATATTTAAAAATGCACTTAAAAATGACTTTATTAGATGACTAAAAAATTTAATAAAATGCATTATAAAATTTTAAAATCCGGGCCAGTTGACCGTGCGGTTGCATCCGGGAGATAGTGGGTTCGAACCCCACTGTCGGCAGCACTGGAGATGGTCTTCAGTGGTTTCCCATTTTCACACCATGCACATGCTGGGGCTGTATCTTAATTAAGGCCGCGACCGCTTCCTTCCCACTCCTAGCCCTTTCCTATCCCATCGTCGCCATAAGAGCTATCTGTGTCGGTGCTATGTAAATCAAATTGTAAAAAAAATTAAAATGATATTAAAAATTAATGTTTAAAAACCCTTCAAGAAATAATTGATTAGATACAAACTTAGAAAGTACGTAGTTTAATATAGGTCTTTTATTTGGACGCTGCTCGAAGACACAGAATACACAATACGATGAATATTGGTTGAAAAAGAAACAGTTTTAAAAGAACTCGAAATAATAAAAGACGATTTGTGAAATTAAAATCTACAAAAACATTTTGAATAAATATAAGAAGCAACTTGAGAAATTTAAAATATACATGTGATTCAGAAACACAGACTCGAAAGAACAAAAATAAGACTACTTAATATGATATTGAAATGTTTTATTTCAATATTTGTTTAACTACTAGTTAAGGCTTTGAAACAATTTCATAAAATAATATGATAACATGACAAAAGGGACAAAATGACCTAAAGAGACAAAATCTCCAAGTTCTCCAAAATCAAAGAAAATGTTCTTAAAATATAGAAACACAAAAAAAATGCAATTAATGCAAAATAAAAAGGATATATTTTGTAATCGACTTGCCATGAACAAAGTTTGTATATATTAGAGTATTACACTGAGGTCAATAAAAAGATGACATGTCTTCAACATCCGGGCCCCTGTTATCACCACTTTTCTCGTAAAACTAATCGCATCCAGTAATCGGGATATAGTGGGTTCGAGCCCCACTGTCGGCAGCCCTGAAGATGGTTTTGCGTGGTTTCCCATTTTCATACCTCGCAAATGCCGGGGCTGTACCTTAACTAAGGCCACGGCCGCTTCCTTCCACTTCCTAGACCTTCCCTGTCCCATTGTCGCCATAAGACATATCTGTGTCGGTGCGACGTTAAGCAAAATAGCAACAACAAACTAATCGCAAAATAGACACATCGAGTGTTATGTTTTAAACTTTCTCTGAAAACCCCTTATTGCAATTTCTGTTTTGATCAACATATAGCCAAAATCCTATTCATCTTTATCCTAAACCTGAACACCTATTCGTTTTCTCGTAAACAAACAGTCAAAATTAAACAGAACCCGATATAGGCTATTTGTGCTGTTCGGTATGAAACCCTAGTTCAAAGGGTACAGAAATTAGCACACCTTTTTTTGCGTTAGAGATCATTCCTCATCCGCTGTTTGCCAATCAGCTGGCTTGCTTAGCCACTGGATGACCTTTCGCAGTCAATTACTGCGTTAGAACCGGCCACTGTACCTCAGGTGTCAAGGTGTTGGCCTTGCAAACGAGCTTTCTCTCAGTTGGTGGTTCGAGTCCAGTCTGCACCATGGATGTGTTCGTAATGTTTGTTGAGTCATCACCCCGCAGGCTGGTATGCTTCTTGAAGTCAGCACCTAAAGACATACAACTTGTGGGCTATGCTGGCCTTGAAGGAACCCTGGAGCTGCCAGGACACCTGCTTCTCAGCCAGACGGCTTGCAGATATTTGAGTGTTCCGTGATGGTGGTGGTTGTGGTGGTGGTGGTGATTATTGTTTTTCGAGGAAATACAACTAGGCAACCATCCTCTGTATATCGGAGAGAAAAACTTCGGAAAACGAAGGTAACGGACAAAGAAAGAAAAGGGCCACGAAGGTCTTTTTTTTTTTTTTTTTTTTTGCTAGTGGCTTTACGTCGCACCGACACAGATAGGTCTTATGGCGACGATGGTATAGGAAACGCCTAGGGGGTTGAAAGGAAGCGGCCGTGGCGTTAATTAAGGTATATCCCCAGCATTTGCCTGGTGTGAAAATGAGAAACCACGGAAAACCATCTTCAGGGCTACCGACAGTGGGATTCGAACCCACTACCTCCCGGATGCAAGCTCACAGCCGCGCGCCCCTAACCGCACGGCGAACTCTCCCGGAGGGCGTGAGATTAAAGACACCCTACTCCTTCGTACGTAGTACGGTCGGGGTCAAAAAAGAACAAGAGTTGATCAAGGAAGGTCGGATACTTTAGATGAAAGTCAGGAGCCTGACACAAGTAAGTGGAAGCAATACCAGGACTCAGCCAAGGGCCCTGTGGTCGCTAACATACGTCCCAAAGCTAAAATCCCCTGGGGCCCCTTTTAGTCGCCTCTCATGTCAGGCAGGAGATGCCATGGGTGTTATTCTACCGCCCCCACCCACAGGGCTGTTCCGTGATCTCGATGGTGACGACATAGCTTTCGTGACCAGATTTCTTGCCTCCTCTCATCTCAAATAACCAGTCCGACTCGTTGGTTGAATGGTCAGCGTACTGGCCTTCGGTTCAGAGGGTCCCGGGTTCGATTCCCGGCCGGGTCGGGGATTTTAACCTTCATTGGTTAATTCCACTGGCTCGGGGGCTGGGTGTTTGTGCTGTCCCCAACATCCCTGCAATTCACACACCACACATAACACTGTCCTCCACCACAATAACACGCAGTTACCTACACATGGCAGATGCCGCCCACCCTCATCGGAGGGTCTGCCTTACAAGGGCTGCACTCGGCTAGAAATAGCCACACGAAAAAAAATCTCAAATAACTGCTCAAAGATTTTTTTAATTTTTTAAAATTGTTTTTACAATTTGCTTTGCGTCGCACCAACACAGAAAGGTCTAATGGCGACGATGGGAAAGGGCTAGGAGTAGAAAGGCAGCGGTCGTGGACTTCTTTGTAATTAAAGAGTGGTTATTAGCTCGCCTGGTGGCAATGGTCGTTAATACGTCACGTCTGACGCCATGGTTAGCCGGTTCAAGTCTCATTGGTCGAAAAAAATTTCACCATCAGAATGTTAGCCAGCAATGTAGAAGAGGTGGTGGTATGCAATTTCTAATCACGAGATGGCGTGCCAAAAGTCTGGATTCCGCGGTGCTCATATGGAGTGAGGTCAAACGACGCTGTTGACGGTGTCTCGTACGTCGTATGGGGACGTTAAGCCTTGAGCAGACCCACTTGGTGCTATTTGACAGGAGTAGGCTATGTGCCGCCACTGGATTTCACCCTCTCCCTTCCTACCGTCATACATCACGTCGGCATCTCATTAACTCCTCTGATGAGGTTGGCGTCAGGAAGGGCATCCGGTCGTAAAAACTCGCGACGAAGATTCGTCTCACTTCATATCCGGCACCGTAGAGATGCGGGACAAGGGTTGGACATACATTAAAGAGTGGTTATTGTGGACATTTCATTCTCATTTGTCCAAAATAAAACATTAATAACCGGGCGAGTTGCTTGTGCGTTTAGGAGCGTGCAGCTGTGAGCTCGCATCCGAGAGATAGTGGGTTCGAACCCCACTTTCGGCAGCCCTGAAGATGGTTTTCCGTGGTTTCCCATTTCCACACCAGGCAAATGCTGGGGCTGTACCTTAATTAAGGCCACGGCCGCTTCCTTCCCATTCCTAGGCCTTTCCTGTGCCATCGTCGCCATAAGATCTATCTGTGTCGGTGCGACGTAAAGCAGCCAGCAAAATAATAATAATAACAATAATAATAATAATAATAATAATAATAATAATAATAATAAATCCACAGCCTGTTTCCAGTCATTCAACCGGGCCAGGCATGGAATGAATGAAGCCCCCACCTAGCTGCGAGGATAGGAATTGTTTCTGCTTCCGAAGCCTGTCGCACTCCTCTGTGTCTGTGATTAAGGACTGACAGATGAAATGAAATTGGAAAGTGTTAATGGAATAAATGATGCCAGAGAAAACCGGAATACCCGGAAAAAAACCTGTCTTGCCTCCGCTTTGTCCAGCACAAATCTCACTTGTGGTGACTGGGATTTGAACCACGAAACCTAGCGGCGAGAGGCCGGCGCACTGCCGTCTGAGCCATGGAGGCTCCCGTCCAAAATAAATAATCGATATTGTACACATCCGTCAAGTGCAATGTTATACAGCAACACATCGCTATGTTAAAACTTTGATAAGTAAATACCTTTGCATCTCTGTACCGATGATATCAAGTGTGGCCTCGCTAGTCAAGAAAGGATAATTTATCGACGCGAGGGATTGTCTTATTAATAGACATTAGTTCTAAATCCAGCACGTCATTACGTTGGGAATGTTCGAGAGGTGCCAATACTGTCTTCAGTGTGCCAAAACTCTCCCGCTTTTGATAATGTGTGTCTAGAAGAATCCACTGCAAAGCGGAACGCTTGGCGTTGCTTAGCAACGGGAACCACAGCGTCTAGTCCGGCTAACAAGATTTCCGAGACGAGATCCCTTCAGCTTAGGACTTTCAAATACAGTTAGCTCGGAATGCAACACTCACGCTTGCCTCAAACCCTGGACTTCCTGTTTACCTGCAATAATTATTATTAAGTGTGCTTAGAACTAACTGGTGCGTTCTTCTTCTTCTGTTTACCCGTCGGTTTTTCCCTCGGAAGCAGCGAGGTGTCCCACCTCTACCGCCTGAAGGGCAGTGTCCTGAGCGCCAGACTCTGGGGCGGGGGATACAACTGGAGAGAATGACCAATACCTCGCCCAGGCGGCCTCACCTGCTATGCTGAACAGGGGCCTTGTGGGGGATGGTAAGTTTGGAAGGGATAGACAAGGAAGAGGGCCTTAACTTAGGTACCATCCCGGCATTTGCCTGGAGGAGAAGTGGTAAACCACAGAAAACTACTTCCAGGAGGCTGAGGTGGGAATCGAACCCACCTCCCGAGGCTGAGTGGACCCCGTTCCAGCCATCGTACCACTTTTCAAATTTCGTGGCAGAGCCGGGAATCGAACCCGGACCTCCGGGGGTGGCAGCCAATCATACTAACCACTACATCACAGAGGCGGAGCTGGCGCATTCCAGGTTAAAGAGTTGGTAACAAATTTCCACTGGGATTCCAAGTCCCCTACCAATTTGATTCCGCCAACATTCCACTATCATTCATCACTCATTGTGGAAGAGGCTTCACTTACGCTGCCGTGATATTTGCGGAACGAAGACATATACAGGGTGGTGAAAAATAAATAAAAAATGCGGACGTATGGTAACCCTAGGGGCTGCCTGGCCGAGGCGGTAAAAACGTGCTTGGTTCGCCCGGAAGGACGTGGGTTCGAATCCCCGTCAGATAGTAGTAAAATTTAAGAAATGAGATTTCCACTTCCGGAGGTGCATATCGCTCTGAGGCTCACTCAGCCTACACCAAAAATGAGTACCAAGTTAATTCCTGGGGCAAAGGCGGGTGGGCGTAGAGCTAACTACTCTACCCCATCAAGTGCTGAGGTGTCCGACTCGTTGGTTGAATGGTCAGCGTACTGGCCTTCGGTTCAGAGGGTGCCGGGTTCGATTTCCGGCTGGGTCGGGGATTTTAACCTTCATTGGTTAATTCCAGTGGCCCGGGGGCTGGGTGTTTGTGCTGTCCCCAACATCCCTGCAACTCACACTCCACAAAAAACACTATCCTCCACCACAATAACACGCAGTTACCTACACGTGGCAGATGCCGCCCACCCTCATCGGAGGGTCTGCCTTACAAGGGTTGCACCCGGCTAGAAATAGCCACACGAAAGAAAAACCGAGCTGAGCCGAGGTTAGGAATAGTGGAAGCCTTTACCTTCCACCACTCATGGCCTGTATGGGGATGACTGCTTTTATGGTAACCCTATTTTGACTGTACCGATGTAATGGGCTTTCTGTGATACATCCCAGCAAATTACGCTTGAAGGCAGATGATTTCTTTATAGATACGATGGTCGGAAAGAACATTAAGCGGGTGTATAGGCGTTAGATGGCTGGTTTTGTTGATCTTTCAGTTCGACTTCTGATTTCAACGTCAGACTGTCGGTGGTTATACTTCCTAGATATTTAAAGTAGCGAACAGGTTCGATTCACTAGAAAGATCAATGAAGTGGCGTATGACTTTTAGTGCCGGGAGTGTCCGAGGACATGTTCGGCTCGCCAGGTGCAGGTCTTTCGATTTGACACCCGTAGGTGACCTGCGCGTCGTGATGAGGATGAAATGATGATGAAGACGACACATACACCCAGCCCCAGTGCCAGTGAAATTAACCAATGATGGTTAAAATTCCCGACCCTGCCGGGAATCGAACCCGGGACCTCTGTGACCTAAGGCCAGCACGCTAACCATTTAGCCATGGAGCAGAAAGATCAATATTTTTATTTTATTAGGGTTGTTTATAGTCGTTTTAACTCCAACGTCTTATCGTGACTCTTACATATGATTACAGAGAAATAGTGATGATGATGATGATGATGATGATGATGATGATGATAATGATTGTTGTTTTAAGGGGCCTAACATCGAAGGTCATCGGTCCCCAGAGAAATAGTAATAATAATAATAATATTGTAATTATAAGGTAAATATAAATAAGTATAATGTAATTAGATTTTGGAGTGCAAGCCAGTGTCCTTGAGGAAGTTGATGACTTGATGACTCAGTGCTGGAGAAGCTAGTGCCACTTTCATTTCATTAGGTATGTTGTGGTGTTGGCGCCAATGGTGATACAGTTGACATTCTGAGATGATATGCTTGACAGAAAGAGAACAGTTACATATACTGCAGGTGGGAGGTTGCTTCTTTTCTAGGAGATAGTTGTGGTTGATCTTGGTGTGTCCTATCCTTAGTCGGGAGATTAAGACTTGTTCATGCCTGGTGAGGTTTTGAAAAGGATATATTCTGGTAGATAGCAATTTTTTTTTTTTTTTTTTTTTTTTAGGTTGCTAGTGGAATTTTTAAGCCAGTTCATTTTCTATTGCTCGTATAGTTTGATTTTGATATAAGCTATGATATCAGAATGTGGAGTGGCAGTTTGAGGGTCGTTGATTGGAAGACTAGTAGCCTCTTTTGTTGCTTGATCAGCTGATTCGTTGCCTGGTATTCCCCTGTGAGATGGTATCCACATAAAAATAACATTTTTTTCCTACAATCTTGATCTTGTGGTACAGCATTTGAATGTCTTTAACAAGGAGGTGTGTTGTTGATGGATTTTGTATTGAAGTTAATGCACTTTGGGAGTCCGGCTCCATGGCTAAATGGTTAGCGTGCTGGCCTTTGGTCACAGGCGTCCCTGGTTCGATTCCCGGCAGGGTCGGAAATTTTAACCATCATTGGTTAATTTCCCTGGCACTGGGGCTGGGTGTATGTGTCGTCTTCATCATCATTTCATCCTCATCACGACGCGCAAGTCGCCTACAGGAGTCAAATCAAAAGACCTGCAACTGGCGAGCCGAACATGTCCTCGGACACTCCCGGCACTAAAAGCCATACGCCATTTCATTTCATTTTTGCACTTTGGGAATCAGAGAAAGTTATGAATGAGTTATTGGAGCTTGATTTTGAAATATGAATCATGGCCTGTTTAAGATCATACAGTTCACTTGTAAAAACTGTGAAAAGATCTGGTAATTTGTATAGCATACTATAGTCTGTATATTTCACTGCACAACTATTTCTCACATTAAATTTTGATCCATCAGTACAAAGTGCACTATATGATGGGAATCTATTGCAAATTTCATTAAAATACTGTTGGGATTTCGCTGTATCAGTTTGAGCTTTAAGATTGTTGTTCAATTCCCAGTTGATTGGAGGCAAATGAGCCTTCCATGGAGGGGTATCTAGGGAGTTAGATCAATATTGTTTAGTTTTGTCAATGTAATTCACTTGAAACAATTATTTCTCAGTAGAAATCTGTGTTCAAAGGAGAAAACGAAACGAAGAGGCGCTACGTTGTTGACGTTCTCTGTTTGTGCGCATGCTCTTCTCCTCCGAGTCAAAACATTCACTGTTATGCATACCTAAATTCCACTTCAGTTGGCAGCACTCATACGCCGTAGGGCACCAGTTGTTCTCAATACAATGCATAACTTGGCTTCTGGGAACCTGGTGATTTGCATTGATAATACCTAGCCTTGGGGCAGGCAAAACGTTGCAATGTTAATAACAAAACTGAACAGCACATCTAAACATCTCTATTATTATTATTATTATTATTATTATTATTATTATTATTATTATTATTATTATTATTATTATTATTATTATTATTAAGGTCATCTATGGATCACGTTTACACGATCTACCAGATCTTCCATCTCTCAAACTTGGTACCTTTTCTTTGCACTCCTTCCAGATGTTGATAAATCCTCGACTTCTCCTCTGTCGCTCTTCAACGGAGATGTTGCGTGACTTGAAGAGTTTCTCCGGTGAATCCCTCATTACCGCAATTTTCTTCCTAAAGGTTGTTTTTCCTGATATCTCCCTCCTGGATCCTCACTTCTTCCAAGTCCTTGTTATGCCTTCCAGTTTTAATATTCTGTGTGCCAGTCTCTTTGGATTCATCCTCTCAATATGCCCATAAAATAAGTCTTCTTTACCTCATAGTACTTGTTATCTTCTCAACTTTTTTCATAAAATTCTCAATCGTAACATGGGTTGTGAATCTAGTGACTTTTTTGGACCTAAGATTTTCCTTTCTCTTTTTTCAATGCCTGGGTCCGTTTCTTGCGTCGTGGATTCCGCCGCATATAGACACTGTGGTCTGACCACTGTAAAATAATGTTTTAATCTTGCTCGGATGGATATGGGCTTGGATTTAGACGTTCCATGACATAGTCTGAAAGCCATTGCCATCTTTCCCACCCATCTATTTATAACTTCATTCTCATTACCATTTGGGGTGAGAATTTCTCCAATGTACTAGATTTTCTGAACACCTTTTTATTACTATTATAATCATCATCATGTCCGGCTCATGGCTAAATGGTTAGCGTGCTGGTATTTGGTTACACGGGTCCCGGCTCCGATTCCCTGCAGGGTCGGGAATTTTAACCCCCATTGGTTAATTTCTCTGGCACGGAGGATGGGTGTATGTGTCGTCTTCATCATCATTTCATCCTTATCATGACGCGCAGGTCACCTACGGACGTCAAATCGAAAGACCTGCACCTCGCGAGCCGAACATGTCCTCGGACACTCCCGGCAGCCGTACGCCGTTTCATTTCATCATCATCATCATCACCATCATCATCATCGAAGGCGTGATTATTCCATTGGCTTAGATCCTAGCATGCCGAGACTGGGTGAGATTCAAATCCTAGTATTTCTTGGGTTGGAACCTTCACCTCAAAAATCATAATACATATCTGGAAGGGCATTCAGCTTTAAATGTCTTGCTTCAACCGAAAATAAAACACAGTAGTTTCAGCGACCCAAGAAATAACTATAAGCTCAAGAAGTCTATATTATTTATTTATTTAATTATGTATTTATTTTATATTTATTTATTTATTTATTTATTTATTTATTTATTTATTTATTTATTTATTTATTCGTTATGTCCAGTTAAAGAGCGCGTTTTCACTTGTTAGCTTGGTCTGATGGCTCCCCCTTCTTCTTATACTTCTACTCCTCCTCAGAAAATCTCTTCATGAATTCGCTGTGGTGTTTTTTCCGTTCTTCTGTCCACTGTTTTCCAGTTGTCTTTTTAGTTTTTTCCACAATGATTTGCAAACAGAATTCCAAAAAGTTTACGATGTTTATAGTGTCGTCTGTAGCGTTTATTTCTTGTAAATCCTGCTTAATTTATTCAAACCAGTTGACCTTGACCTTCCTTGAAATGATTGTAGTTAATAGTTTTTTAGTAACTATTATTGTCCATTATTATCCTACGGACGGCATCAGTAAACTTGTCTGTTGCCCTGTGCAGGTCTGCAGTTTTTCGTTTAATCCATACCCCATTTGCATAAGTGGCACCATATATTTTCTTAAGAATTTTTCGTTCTTGCTTTCCAATTTCATCAATTTTAGAGTGGCCTCCTCGAGGTATATTTTCTGAGCCATATAATGCTTCTGGCAAAACAACTGTCTCCCGGTCTAGAAAGCCAAAAATAACGGCCGAGTGGATTCGTCGTGCTGACCACACGACACCTCGTAATCTGCAGGCCTTCGGGCTGAGCAGCGGTCGCTTGGTAGGCCAAGGCCCTTTGAGGGCCGTAGTGCCATGGGGTTTTGTTAAAACAACTGTCTATAATAACGAAGTTTCTCATTACGCATTGCAGTGATTACATGTTACTCTATACGCTTTCTGGAGTTATTATTATTATTATTATTATTATTATTATTATTATTATTATTATTATTATTATTATTATTATTATTATTATTATTATTATTATTATTATTATTACAGCGTGGAGCACGATAGAACTTATTTTGCTGATGTTGGTTTTTCTTCAGCCGGCCCCGTGGTGGAGGGGTAGTGTGCCTGCCCCTTACCCGGAGGCCCCGGGTTCGATTTCCGGCCAGGTCAGGGATATTTACCTGGACCTGAGGGCTGGTTTGAGGTCCACTCAGCCTACGTGATTAGAATTGAGGAGCTATCTGACGGTGAGATAGCGGCCCCGGTCTAGAAAGCCAAGAATAACGGCCGAGAGGATTCGTCGTGCTGACCACACGACACCTCGTAATCTGCAGGCCTTCGGGCTGAACAGCGGTCGCTTGGCAGGCCAAGGCCCTTCAGGGCTGTAGTACCATGGGGTTTGGTTGGTTTGGTTTGGTTTTTCTTCTGCCAAAACCTCTTCATTGAACATTTTCCTTCGTGCTTCATTCCATGATTTATTAGTCCTGGTATTCATTTTCTCAGCAAAATGATGGTTGTTGACTACTTTTTTTCAACTGGAGTCGATCTCCAACAATTTCCTGTGGGATGCCAATTTTCTGAAGGTCTTTTTCTATTTCGCTAAGCCAGTTGTTCTTGAATTTCATTGAGAGAGCAAGGTTGAGAATGTGGCCAAAAAACTTTAATCGCCTTTTCCTGATGGTATCGGTGATCTTTTCACAATGCTGATAGAGCTCCCGGGACTTCTGTTCCATCCAGATGCCCTCTGAGTAGACTGGACCTAAGATTTTCCTCAATATTTCCCGTCTCCTGTTTCTCTACGTACCGGGCGAGTTGGCCATGCGGTTAGGAGCGCGCAGCTGTGAGCTCGCATCCGGGAGATAGTGGGTTCGAACCCCACTGTCGGCAGCCTTGAAGATGGTTTTCCGTGGTTTCCCATGTTCACATCAGGCAAATGCTAGGGCTGAGCCTTTCCTTAATTAAGGCCACGGCCGCTTCCTTCCCATTCCTTGGCCTTTCCTCTCCCATCGTCGCCATAAGACCTGTGTCGGTGTGACGTAAAACAAATAGAAAAAATAGTTTTTCTACGTCTTTAATAAGTTGTTATTATTATTATTATTATTATTATTACTATTATTATTATTATTATTATTATTATTATTATTATTATTATTATTATTATTATTCCCGTGAGACCAAAGTGAAATAAAAGATCAAATACTCTGGTGACTGAGTGTATTAGCACGCGATGAAGTGCGACACGACGCCCGCGTGTTCGTAAGGTTCCTTTACCTTGTATCGAGCGGAGAGATGGCGTGCATAAGCCAGTCTGATCTCACCCGCTCCCGGACCTTCCACGGGAAGTAGATTTGAATACCCCCGTTGTAAAGCAATGATTCATTGACGTTCATTTACACGTGTGAACTAAACCACCTGTTGTTTGCAACACAGCGCACAGCCTTCTGTCAGTGCACAAGATCCGCCTGCTTAATGCACGCTTTACGCGTGCACTCACTGCTGCTTCAATCTGAACAGACGAGATGAGTGACAGGCGTGTTGGGGAGTTGGGACTCAGGCTAACAAGGGAGTTGTTAGGGTTAGACCTAGAGACTTTTTTTTCTTGAGGGTGAATACCTGCGAGTCCTAAGGCAAAAACTATGCCTCTTTACTCATCTGTTTCCGAGAAATGTCTATGATTCGGAAAGGTCTTTGGTTCTACACTGGCGGGGGAAAAACGATCTAGCTGAGAGGCGGTATTCACCTCCCATCAGAGAAGAAACCGCTTCTTCGCTGAGGAATGGAGTCTAATTTTGAGTCGGAGAGCTATTTTCAGAGTGGGGAGGGGGGGAGAAACTCCCCTTCTTAACAAATGGGCCCTTTCAGGGGTTTAATTTTGAATTTATTTAGTGAGAGAAATGTTGTAAAATTTGGAAAAGGCCGGAACAGATTCCTGTTTCATGCTAAAACAGGTCGTAAGTGAACCAAGGGCCGCGGAGACTTAGAGATGGACGAAATTGTTCTTTTTGTGGAACAGTTCCGGAAATATAACATTGTTCCAATGATTATTATTATTATTATTATTATTATTATTATTATTATTATTATTATTATTATTATTATTATTATTATTATTATTATTATTATTATTATTATTTAATACGTCTATCGTCCAGAGTTGAGTCTTCCCTTGCACTCGGCGAGGGATCCCAACTCTACCGCCTCAAGCCAGGGGCGTAGCGAAAGGGGGGTTAGAACCCTGCCCCCCCCCAAATTACAAAAGAAAATAAACATAAACTGACAATAAACAAGTGAAAGTTGACTTTTCAACATTCACAGAGATGTAATTGTAAAACCAACAGATCTCTTAAGTCTATTTTCTAAGAAACCTCGAAAGTAGGATTTCGCTGTAAAACTGTTGACCTTATGTCCGGCTCCATGCCTAAATGGTTAGCGTGCTGGCCTTTGGTCACAGGAGTCCTTGTTCGATTCCCGGTAGGGTCGGGAATTTTAACCATAATTGGTTAATTTTGCTGGCATGGGGACTGGGTGTATGTGTCGTCTTCATCATCATTTCATCCTCGTCACGGCACGCAGGTCATCTATGGGATTCAAATCGAAAGACCTGCATCTGGCGAGTCGAACTTGTCCTCGGACACCCCCGGCACTAAAAGCCGTACGCCATTTCATTTTTTGTTGACCTTGATCATATTGTTCTTGTTCTGTAGTGTACTGCAATCCGAATATCAACATAATTCACTTATGTCAATGTGCTTATAATGGACATCATGCTGCGTGCACCACACACCCAAACACCTTTATTATGTTCCATCATTATTTTGTAAATATATCCACCACCCCTCGCCTCAGTCGGTCGATCCTGGCTACGCTACTGCCTCAAGGGCAGTGTCCTGGAGCGTGAGACAGTTGGTCGGGGATACAACTGTGGAGGAAGACCAGTACCTCGCCTGCTATGCTGAACAGGGGCCTTGTGCAGGGATGGGAAGGCTGGAAGGGATAGGCAAGGAAGTGGCCGTGGCCTTAAGTTAGGTACCATCTCGGCATTTGCCTGGAGGAGAAGTGGGAAACCTCTTCGAAGATGGCTGAGGCGGGAATCGAACCCCCTCTACTCAGTTGACCTCCCGAGGCTGAGTGGACCCAGTTCCAGTTCTCATACCACATTTCAAATTTCGTGGCAGATCCCGGAATCGAACTCGGGCCTCCGAGGGTGGCAGCTAATCACACTACTACACCATAGAGGAAGACATGTTCCAAATAACAGTTCCAAAAAAAATAACAGTCCTGAATTTAGGAGCTGGGGAATTAGAAAATATCAACAAACCTCGTGTCGTGTATGCTAATTCCAAAATTGTTCCCTCACTGTGAGTTTCATGCTGTGTTTTAATTGGATGCGTTTTAGCTTAGTTGAGCCTAAACAAGGTAAACTTGTACCTCTCTTTATCCAAAGGGCACTAGGAACAATATGAGGAGGATCGCAGCAGTTCAGAGCAAATAGTTACGTGATTACGTGATAACCTGAAGAGACTTGCCAGGCGAAACTGAATCTTGTGGACCAAGAAATCTGCATTGAGCGACATAAGTCTTTCTCATAATTACCTTTGCTCATCTAACAGTATTTATACATATAAAATAATTGTAGGATATATTCTAATACCTGTAATATACGAATTACTGTAGATAGCACAACACGAACAGCCGCAAACCGCGGTTAAAAACTGCGGTTGTTGACGATGCAAATGGGTACAGGCAGTGAGACCTATAAGGAACAAAGATTAATATTCAATATCATGTCACGGATACTTGCCCGTGAATTTGCTATCTGTCGCTTTGTTCACTAAGACGCGTGCCTCTTACATATTTATATTACGCGGGTTCCCTTCCCTGGTCCTTTAGTGTCCATTGCACCCAATGACTATTGCAGTTTCTAAGAACATCGAAACCGGAGCAGGAACAATCAGTCAACCAGCGGTACTTGCGAAGTTCTCAAAACCCGCTGGATTGCAGGAGATGCGGAACAGAATATCGCAAGACCAATGCCGCTGGAGTTCAGCCGATACGGAACACTGTTATTTCGGAACAGGATGTTGCTAAACCAATCCCGCTGGAGTTCAGCCGATACGGAAAACTGTTATTTCGGAACAGGATGTTGCTAAACCAATCCCGCTGGAGTTCAGCCGATACGGAAAACTGTTATTTCGGAACAGGATGTTGCTAAACCAATCCCGCTGGAGTTCAGCCGATACGGAACACTGTTATTTCGGAACAGGATGTTGCCAAAACAATCCCGCTGGAGTGCAGGCGATGCGAAACACTGTTATTTTGGAACAGGGTGTTGCTTGACCCATCCCGCTGGAGTTCGGGTGATACGGAACGCTGTTATTTCGAAACAGGATATTCATTCTAAGAACAGTTTCGACTCCGGAACGGTAACAACATGACTGTTGTGTTATTGTTTGTCCATTTCTAGTTGGACCAGATGCTTAACATGTTATACAGTAGTGTGTTGCTGCAGTTTCAATGAAACCCAGTGTACTGAACGCAGGGATTACAATGAAACTTGTTAGGATGATCGATTAAGACATCAGAACATAGCTGCACGCCTGCTATTTTTATATAAGCTTTCAAAAAAAAAAAACAAGTGATTTGTTGTGTAATTAAAAGACTACAGTCTGTTTTGGGGTGCAAATAACCCAACGGAAGGTAGGGATGAGTGTCCGCAGTTCGTAAAATATGTATTTTGTAATGTAACGAATGGTTTGTCCGAGGGAGGAGTTTGAATTACAATGTGATGTTTGTGAGATAGGTAGTACCTTCATTTTCCCCTAGGCTTATACCACCCACCGTACCGTGCTGCAGGTATCAAGTAGATCATGAATGCATAATTTGTATGAAAAAGGTTCCACATACAAGAAGCAAACGTTTTTACAGCGGAAAATATTGAAATGTAGCCTATGTCAGCAAATCCCTACGTCGTTTATCACTGAATACTACCTGAGCTACAGACATCAAATTTTCTACCCTTTTTTGTGCTTATCTCCCAAATACTCTGTATATTAATAAAATAACATTCACGTTTGTATATAGACGACCAAGATTTCGTAGTGCGTAATATTTTAGCTACCATTGCATATGGTATAAAAGTATTGAGATATTTTGATTTATTCAAACACTGTACACGTTAGTAAAATAGGTTTGTAGAGTGGAAAATTTTGTCCGTGTTATAAAAACGTCATTTTCGGTATAAAATGCTTTATGTAAAGTTGAAATAAAACTGTTGGTATATTTCAAGTGTGCATACGTCATCGTCAGCCTTCCAGCTATTACTGTGCGGCCAGTATCCAGTATTCGGGAGATAGTAGGTTCGAACCCCACTGTCGGCAGCCCTGAAGATGGTTTTCCGTGGTTTCCCATTTTCGCACCAGGTAAATGCTGGGGCTGTGCCTTAGTTAAGGCCACGGCTGCTTCTTTCCCACTCCTAGACCTTTCCTCTCCCATCGTCGCCATAAGACCTATCTGTGTCGGTGCGACGTAAAACAAATGGCCAGCTATTACTCAGCAATTAATTATAAACCACAAAGATTTTATCACATATTATCATTTAATTAAAAGAAATTTAAAAGAATTTTTTTTAAATTAGAAGAATTCATGACAGCAAGAAAGGCCATGTAATTGATCCCACAGTCAGATTGGAGCATCACACCGGCCAGCCTTAATATTCCCATTAATGTCATAATAAGCAATGTTTTGTTCTTTGACATTTTTTTGTGCGTGTTTCCACATGTTAATGCTGTAGACTGTGTTATTGTTATTAATTGTGATACTTTTATTTATGTAGTTAAACTTTGTTCTTATGGCAATGCAGAATGTCTGGAAAGTCGTTCAGTTTTTCAGTAAAAACGATTAGCCTAGATTAAAATTAGTTTAGAATAGATTTTAGGCTAGATAATATTAAGTAACAATTATTTGTAAGTTCTCTGTGTATCACAAAGAGTGCTGCTGTAATTGGGATGAAAATCCTGTAGCAAGCAATAAATTAAATTAAATTAATTAAGGATATTATCAGGTCCAACCCAACCAGTTTCCTTGAAAATATGTAGCAGGTATAGAGTTCCGCAAGGCAGTAGTATAGGACCTGTATATTTTCTTATATACATAAATAATATGAGTGAAGAAGTGGAATCACGGATGCCTGTATAGACTATAGAGTAATAAATAAGTTAGAAGATTGCGAGCAACTGCAAATAAAGACCTTGACAAAGTTGTGAGGTGGACAACAGACAATGGTATGCTGATAAATGGAGTGAAAAAATCAGGTTTTAAGATTCATCAGGAGGAAAAGTCCGCTCAGTTTTAATTACTGTTTTGATGGAGTGAATGTACCTCGTAGGGACTAATTTAAGTACCTCGGCGTTAATAGAAGGAAAGATATTCATTGGAATAATCACAATATCGAGGTTGTAAGTAAGGGTTACAGATCTCTTCATATGGTTACGAGGTTATTTAGGGGCCTGTTTCTAGTCTCTCGACCGGGTGAGGAAATGAATGAAGTCTCGATCTAGGATAGGAATCGTACTGGCCGCCGAAGCCTGTCGCACTCCTCTGAAGTGACTGTTCGATGAAATGATATTGGAGTGTGTTGCTGGAATGAAAGATGACAGGGAAAAGCGGAGTACCCGCAGAAAAACCTGTCCCGCCTCCGCAAACTCTTGTTCGCCCCTTCTCAACCCATGCCGATGGAGGCTGAACTAGGACTTAAACGGTATCCAGAGTGTTACTGTTCATCTTAGCGACCCCCAAAACTATGGATTCGACACTGTTTTCGATTATTATAATTATATGCCACTCCTAGTGGCTTACCCCCACAGTGTTTGTCTCAAACGGTCAATAACCTCCTAGCAATAAAAGTACTTCATAAAACATGGCGTGTTCCCATACTCCTAACCCGCTGTGGGTGGGGGAGGTAGAAAAACACCCACGGAATACCCTGCCTGTCGTAAGAGGTGACTGAAAGGATCCCCAGGGGCTCCTAACGTGGGAGCGTGGGTTAGTGACCACGGGCCCCCCAGCTGAGTCCTGGCATTGCTTCCACTTGTGTCGGCTCTTCACCTTCATCTATCCTATCTGGCCTCCTTTGGTCAATTGTTCTTTTCCGACCCCGACGGTATTAGAGCACTCGAAGCCTAAGAAGTCTTTCATTTTCACGCCCATCGTGGCCCTTGTCTTC